>NC_133658.1:914985508-915285508 GCF_037893015.1 Macrotis lagotis
TGGGCAAGTCACTTAACCCATTGCTTTGCAAAAACTAAAAAAAAATAAGATAAAATATATTATTTATAAAAAGCAAGGTTATGGACACTAGGCTAAGAGACTCTAGTCTAGAATTTACACTATATACATTTTGACCAGAGGTGTGCTAGTAAAGGTTAGCAACCTTTTGAAAAATGCAATGGAAATAACATCTGATTTATCATGGAGAGGGGATTCCATATTGTTCCTCATTGAAAATTAATCATCAGAACATTATTCTGTTCCATTTGTCCAGGAAGGCAATGACTTGAGAATGGGGAGATTTTAGCTGAGACTCGAAAGAAACTGGAAGGACTGCAGAGAGAGAGAGAGAGAGAGTGCTCTGTGTGTGAGGGCAGACAGTGAAAAAGAAACTGGTGGGAAACAAGATTGTCTTTATTATTCCACCCCCTCTCTAGCACTTTTCTTCTCCAGCTGGAGACAGTTTGGGGGACAAGTTTTCAAAGGAGCCATAATACTGGAACCAATTCTTTAGGGCTGGTGAGAGTTGACTGTTAAATTTTGATTTATTGCTTTGTTGATTGTTTAGATTTAAGAATCTAGGGAGGAAAATGTAAATAATTCAGATTGAACTCTATAGCATAGCCTAATACATTTTTCAGAAGGTTGTTAAACATTTACTAGCAAAGCCCTGATCATTTGAAATTTAACAAAAAGGTAAACTGAGGCAACTATTTATACAAGACACCATTTATTAACCTGATAATAAAGAATAAGTGTTTGGATAGAACTGAAAGACAAAGTTTTTAAGTATGCAATCTGTAAGTTAGGCTAGAAGTAACCAATAGATTGGTTGTTGACCCCTTTTAATGTTCAAAATACTTGAGTGAATACTGACAGAGTATTTTATTTTATTTTGTTTTTTAGGTTTGTTTTTTTTTTTGCAAGGCAATGGGGTTAAGTGGCTTGCCCAAGGCCACACAGCTAGGTCATTATTAAGTGTCTGAGGCCGGATTTGAACTCAGGTACTTCTGACTCCAGGGCCGGTGCTCTATTCACTGTGCCACCGAGCCGCCTCTGCTGATTTTATATTTTTTTGAGACTCAGGAACCCATAGTATGTGAGCCACAGATATTTGCTATAGAACACTTGAAAGAGTTCAAACACTGAATCTGGGCAGATAATGGTGATACTAGTATCACCTCTCCACAAACATTCCATGAGGGGGGGAGCCTTGGCTAAATAAAAAATGCATTTGTTGTAATAAGAATCAGTGACATTCAGGGATATGATCATGGACTTCATTTCCCCTGCCTCAAGAGTGAGGCCCTTCTGGGAAAGGGATATAAAGAGAATTGTGGGCAACTGAACCACCTGGGTAAGAATAACTACCCTGGATGAGTCAGATTTTGTCTATTGAATAATGTTTGTTCTCTCCTTTGGAAAGTTTTGGGAGTTGATCTGTTCTGTTTGTGCTGAAGAGATTGGAGATTGAGAATCCTTTCCTATCTAAGCCAGAGGCTATTAGTTCTCTTGTGAAAGACCTTTCAGCAGTTCTGTCACCAGACCTGGTTAGAAGCCCTGGTTTAAACTAGAATCTCATATTCTCTGTCACAATAAGCCAGAAAATTGAGAAATTGGTCAGATTATCAGAAATGGACAGGATACAGAATTGGTAAATTAGTCAGATGAAGACAGAATTCTCTGAAAAGCCTTTAGTCCTAGAGTCTATTCTCATGCTATCAAGTTTCCCATGATTTCCTTTAGTCATCATATTTCTTTTTCAGACACCATGCTAATATTACTTTACATTTCTGTACCCTAGTTTGGTTAACCATTCCTTAATCAATAGGTATCAGCTTTATTTCCAATTCATTGCTATCACAATGCTATCACAAATGGCTAATCACAATTGCTATCTACAGATCTTTTGGTTTGTGTAGGGTTCTGTTCTTATCAACTTTCCCTTGTTAATATTAGCCTAGGAGTGGACTTTGGATCAAAGGGCTTAAGTTCTTTTTTGTTTGTTTGTTTGTTTTTTAGTTTTTTGCAAGGCAATGGGGTTAAGTGGCTTGCCAAAGGCCACACAGCTGGGTAATTATTAAGTGGCTGAGGCCAGATTTGAGCTCAGGTACTCCTGATTCCAGGGCCAGTGCTCTATTCATTGGGCCACCTAGCCACCCCCTTAAGTCCTCTTTATTTGCAAAATTCCAAGTTGCTTTCTAAAATGTTCTTACTGACTCATAGTTCCAATGAAGAAGCACCCCCCCCACACACACACAACTGCTCTGATGTGGACTGTTCTCATCATTTTATCATCTTTCTCAGTGTCCTGGATATGAATCAAAACTGGGGATTGTTTAGATTTACTTTTCTCTTATTGGGGGAACATTCTTATCACTAGCTTGTAGTTCTTTTGATATCTATTTGTTTTAATCCTCTGGATGACCATTATTAGTTGACAATGTCCTGGAAATCAAATCCTTATTGGAGAAAGTGGATACAAAGATTTTCTTTTGACAGGCCTGTTCCTAAACTAGCTGTGTTAGTTTTGTTTCTGCAGCTTTCCAGCTTCATGCAATCAAATTTGCTTACGTTATCTGTTATATTTATTCTATCTGTTTGGTGAGATGACAGCTCTCCAACATTGTGAAAGGTTTGCACCTTTTGTAATGTTCAAATGATATGATTTCTAATTTCTAATATCCATTTAGAAACTGTGGAATATGATGGAAGATATTTATCATTGCCCAGATTCTCCCAGGAGGTGTTCTGTTTTAATCATCTTATAAAATTTTTTTTAATTGGCAGTTCTAAAATGTAATAGTATATTACTTGGTAGAAGGAAATTTCTTTTTTATTTTTTTATTTTATTAATTTATTTGTTTGTTTGTTTATTTATTTATTTTAGATTTTTCAAGGCAATGGGTTTAAGTGGCTTGCCCAAGGCCACATGGCTAGGTAATCATTAAGGGTCTGAGGTCAGATTTGAACCCAGGTATTCCTGACTTCAAGGCCGGTGGTGCTCTATTTACTGCACCACCTAGCCGCCCCTATTTTTTTTTAATTTTAAAGATTTTGGGGGGCAGAGCCAAGATGGCGACCAGAAGGGATCCAGTCTTAGGCTCTCTCTGATAAAACTTAGAAACTAAGGACTCTAACTAAACTTTGGATAGACAGAACCCACAAAGGGACCCAGTGAGGCAGTTCTCCTACTCAAAGTAACCTGGAAAAGAGCACAAAGGCTCTGTTCCCTGGGGTCAGAGGGGTGGCCTGCCGGAGGGGTGGCCCGCCAGGGCAAAAGAACTTCAGCCTCCTGGAGGCAGCCCCAGGCTGCTGGGAGTCTCAGCTCACAGCAGCAGGGGAGTCTACTGAGCTGCACCCTGGGGAGCACCAGCACAAAGTGGGGGAACAGCGGGGGACCTCTGCCAGAGTGAGCACGTGGAGCCCAGCCCTCAGGGCCCACAGTGGTTTTTCCCCAGCCCAGATCCAGGAACAGCAGGTAGAGCTGGTAAGCAGGAGCCCCCAGATCATGAGCCCATTTTGCTGAGGGAGGGGAGTGAAGAGAGACTGCAGAGCTCTGTCCTCTGCCTCTGGAACAGGACTCTGGGACTCTGACCACATTCAGATCCTGATCGCAGTCTAGGCCCCCCCAATAGAAGAGCAGCCCCCCCACCTCAGCCCCGTGGCAGAGTGGGGCGCTTATGGTCATTCACAGACCAGGAGGGAGGACAGAGCCTCACACACTGAGACCCTTGTGGGAGTGTCTCAAAAGCTCAGGAAGCACCCTAAAACCAGGCCCAGGCTGGAAAAATGAGCAAGCAGAGAAACAAGAGGAAGACCATTGAGAAATATTTTGCATATGAGCCCAAGAAGGATCAAAATACTCAGTTTGAAGATGAGGGAGCACAAGCTCCTGCATCTAAAGACTCCAAGAAAAACAGAAATTGGGCTCAGGCTATGACAGAGCTCAAAAAAGACTTTGAAAAATCAAATGAGGGAGTTAGAAGAAAAAACTGGGAAAAGAAAGGAGATGCAGGAAAAATATGAAAATGAAGTCAGCAGCTTAGTCAAGGAAATCCAAAAAAATGCTGAAGAAAATAGCATGCTAAAAACCAGCTTAGGTCAAATGGATAAAACAGTTCAAAAAGTTATTGAGGAGAAGAATGCTTTAAAAAGCAGAATGGGCCAGATGGAAAAAGAGATAAGAAAACTCTCTGAGGAGAACAAATCCTTCAGACAAAGAATAGAATTCAGGGCGATTGATGAATTTACCAGAAATCAGGAATCAATACTTCAAAACCAAAAAAAATGGAAAATTAGAAGAAAATGTGAAATATCTCATTGAAAAAACAACTGATATGGAAAACAGACTTAGGAAAGATAATTTAAAAATTATTGGAATACCTGAAAGGCATGATCAGGAAAAGAGCCTTGACATCATTTTCAAAGAATTACTACAGGAAAATTGCCCTGATATTCTAGAAGCAGAGGGCAAAACAGAAATGGAGAGAATCCACTGATTCCCCAGAGAAAGATATCCCAAAAAACCAACCCCTAGGAATATTATAGCCAAGTTCCAGAACTCCCAAGTCAAAGAGAAAATATTACAAGCAGCCAGAAGGACACAGTTCACATATCATGAACCTGCAATCAGGATCACACAGGACTTAGCAGCAACTACATTGGAAGCTCGTAGGGCTTGGAATATAATATACTGGAAGGCAAAAGAGCTTAGAATGCAGCCAAGAATGAACTACCCAGCAAGGCTGAATGTCCTCTTCCAGGGAAAAAGATGGACTTTCAATGAACCAGGGGAATTTCAAATGTTCCTTTTGGAATGGCCAGAGCCGAACAGAAGGTTTGATCTTCAGATACAGGACTCAGGTGAAGCATGGAGTTTGGAGGAGAGGGGGAAAATATGAGGGACTTAATGATGATGAACTGCATGTATTCCTGTACAGAAAAATGACACTGATAATACTCATATGAACCTTGTCAAGTTAACAGAGCAGGTAGAGGGAGCTTTTATAGTTGAAGCACAGGAGAAAGCTGAATTTGGAGATAAAATATGGTGTAAAAATGGAGTCAATAGGAAAAAAAAGGGAAATTTAATGGGAGAAAGAAAAAGGAGAGGGGGAATAGGCCAAGATATTTCATATAATAAGATTTTTTTTTATTACAATGAGCTATTGCAATGATATGGAAGGCGGGAAGGCAAGAGGGAATGAGGGAACCTTTGCTCTCATCAGAGATGGCTAGGAGAGGAAACAGCATATATACTCAATGGGGTATAGACATCTGGAGTAAGAAGGAGGGGGGAGCATGGGGAAGGGGTGGGGATGTGAATAAAGGAGGAGAGGATGGACCATGGGGGGAGAGTGGTCAGATATAACACATTTTCTTTTTTACTTCTTGCAAGGGGCTGGGATTGGAAGGCCTGTCCAGGACCATGGGGCCACGTGGATTCTGGGCCTAAGGGGTGGTGTGGGGGCCCAGGGCTTCTTGGCCCCAGGACCAGGGATCTGTCTGCTGCGCCACTCAGATACCCTACAGTAGAGTCAGAGTAAAAGGAGAGAGAAAATACAGTACATGGTAGTGGAGAAATAAGAAAGGAGGGAGTTGTGATCAGCAATGGCAATGGTGGAAAAATATGGAAGTAACTTTTGTGATGGACTTATCATAAAGAATGTGATCCACCCAAGACAGAGTTGTTGGTGTTGGAACAAAGACTGAAGCACATTTATTATTATTATTATTTGGGGGAGGGTTCAGGGCAAATGGGGCTGGGTGGCCTGCCTGGGGCCGCATAGCGGGGTGATCTTTGGGTGTCTGGGGCTGGATTTGGCCCCGGGTGCTCCTGCCTCAAGGGCCAATGCTCTGTCTGCCACCCAGCCACCCCTACTATTATTACTATTTTACTTTATTTTGGGTCTTTTTTTTTCTTCTTTTTGGTTTTTGCAGGGCAGTGGGGATCGGGTGGTTTGCATGTCACACAGCTGGGTGATTGTTGCGTCTACGGGGCTGGATATGGGCTCGGGTGCTCGTGGCTCCAGGGCTGGTGTTCATCCATTGCGCCATCTGGCCATACCTACAATTATTGCTATTTTTTTATTTTAATTATTTTTCTCTCCCCTTTACTTTATTGCTCAAGCAAGTCTATATTCATGAAGGGGAGGGGGTATTTTGTTTACTTTTAAACAAGAATATTTTATTAATGTAAAAAAACATTTGTACAAAATGAGAATAAAAAAATAAAAAATAAAATAAATAAAAATAAATAACTACCATGGAAACATTTTGCATGACTACACATTTATAACTTATATCAAATTGTTTGCTTTCTCAATGAAGTTGGGTGTGAAGGGAGAGAATTTGAAACTCAAAAGTTTTAAAAACGAATGTTAAAAAATGTTTTTACATGTAACCAGGGAAAAATAAAATACTAAGTAAATGAGTCTTTTAAAAAGATATATGTGATCATCTAATTCTCTCTAATTTTTTTTTTTATGATTTTTGTGAGGCATGGGATTAAATGACTTGCCCAAATACTTACCTAGTAAGTATTAAGTGTCTGAGGCTGGATTTGGACTTGGGTCCTTCTGACTCCAGGTCCAGTACTCTATCCACAGCGCCACCTAGTAGATCCCATAATCTATATATTTTAAAGATATTCTTTTATTTTCCATTTTAAAAGATATTCTATTTCTTTTGTATACTCAGTTTTGTTAGTATTTTACCATAAAAATAAAAATATTCTTTTTTAAAAAAAGATTTTATTTGAGTTTTGAGTTTTACAATTTTTCTCCCAATCTTATTTCCCTCCCCTACCCTCACGGAAAGCAATCTATCAGTCTTTATTTTGTTTCCGTGCTGTACATTTATCCAAATTGAGTGTGTGATGAGAGAGAAATCACATCCTTAAGGAAGAAACACAAAGTATAAGAAATAGCAAGATCAGACAATAAGATATCTTTTTTTTTCTAAATTAAAGGGAATAGTCCTTGAACTTTGTTCAAACTCCACAGTTCTTTCTCTGGATACAGATGGTATTCTCCATTGCAGACAGCCCCAAATTGTCCCTGATTGTTGCACTGATGGAATGAGCAAGTCCATCAAGTTTGATCATCACCCCCATGTTGCTGTTAGGGTGTACAGTATTCTTCTGGTTCTGCTCATCTCTCTTAGCATCAGTTCATGCACATCCCTCCGGGCTTCCCTGAATTCCCATCCTTCCTGGTTTCTAATAGAACAATAGTGTTCCATGACATGCATATACCACAGTTTGCTAAGCCATTTCCCAATTGAAGGACATTTACTTGATTTCCAATTCTTTGCCACCACAAACAAGGCTGCTTTGAATATTTTTGTACAAATAATGTTTTTACCCTTTTTCATCATCTCTTCAGGGTATAGACCCAGTAGTGGTATTGCTGGATCAAAGGGTATGCTCATTTGTGTTGCCCTTTGGGCATAGTTCCAAATTTCTCTCCAGAAGGGCTGGATGAGTTCACAGCTCCACCAACAGTGTAATAGTGTCCCAGATTTCCCACAACCAGAAGGAAATTTCTAATTGACAATAGAAATTTTGATTCTTTCTCTAACCAGAAATAAGTGTAGTTTGCTAAATGATCTTTCATGGACATTGAAAATGCAGAGGGTGGAAACTTTTTGCTGTAATGACAAATGGTCTTTCAGAATATATTTGAATAATCCTCCATGGGGGGGGGCACCACCCTTTTATTATGTAGCTAATTCACTCACAGACAGCTCTACTGTTAGTTATTAGGTCTTGATATCGGGTCCATATTTGCCCTTTGGAAAGACTTTCTTCTGGTTCCCCCCTCCCACCCCCATCATTGACCAAAAGGAACAAATCTAAACTTCATATCTAAATATTTCTATCATTTTATTTTAACCCTCAAACACATGAGTACAGCTAATCTGACATTTCCTGAGTTTGCTCTTCTCCACTTCCTTGATTCTTTATGTGGTCTAATCTAAGTTCTTCACCGTTTTTGTTTTCCTTTTTAATTGAATACTATCCAGCTGATCCATAACCTTTTTAACGTTTTTGCAAGGCAATGGGGTTAAGTGGCTTGTCCAAGGCCACACAGCTAGGTCATTATTAAGTGTCTGAGGCTGGATTTGAACTCAGGTACTCCTGACTCAAGGGCTGGTGCTCTATCCACTGCACCATCTAGCTGCCCCTTGATCCATAACCTTCTTAAACTGACTTACTCAAAATGAATGCTATACTAAAAATATGCCCTGACTGAGATATATTATAAAAGAACTAATCACTTTATTGCTAGTAGGCATGCTCCCTTAAAGTAGCCCAAAATTGAAATCCCTTTTTTGTTGCCACTTCACACTATTGGCTCATTCTAAGTATTCAGTACACTGAGACTCCCAAATCTTTTTCAGAACACCATTGTCTAAGCTTGTCAGGTGGGAAGTTTAACTTTTTAAAAAATAATGATACTTTATTTTTTCCCCAGTTACATGCAAAGACAATTTTAAAAAATCATTTAGAAATTTTTTTGAGTTTGAAATTTTCTCACTTTTCCCTTACCTTCTCACTTTCTCCCTTACCTCCTCACTTCCTGAGACAGTAAGCAATTTATTATAGATTATATCTGTTCAATCATGCAAAACATATTATCATCTTAGTCACGTTGTAAAAGAAGACACAGACCAAAGGGGAAAGAATGTGAAAAATTGTATGCTTCAAGTTACATTCAGGCTCCACTAGTTCTTTCCCTGTAAATGGCTTGCATTTTTCATCACAAATCCTTTGGAATTATCTTAGCTTACTCTATTCCCGAAAATAAGTAAGTTTATCACAGTTGATCATCATACAATATTGCTGTTACTATGTAGAGTGTCCTTCTAAATCTACTCACTTCACTTTGTAACCAGTTCACATAAAGCTTTCTAAGTACTTCTGAAATCTGAACAAAAAATTACAATATAAACATATACCATAGCTGGTTCAACCACTCCCCAATCACCATTACTCAGTTTCCAGTTCTTAGCCACCACTAAAAGAATTGCTATAAATATTTTGTACAAATAGGTCTCCCCCCGCCTTTTAAATCTCTTTGGAATACAGATCTAGCAGTAGTTTTGCTGGGTCAGGGGTATGCATAGTTTTGTGACCCTTTGGACAAAGTTCTAGATTGTTCTCCAGAATGATTGGATCAGTTCACAATTAGAAATGGAAGTCTTGTACCCAAGTGTAAGACTTTCTGTATGTTCCTATGGAATTTCATCTTTGATTATCATTTTCTAGAATAGAAATAAGGAGACTCAGGTTTGAGGATTTCTTGTTGTTGTTTCATTACTAAATAGTCATATATTAAATTTCTTTGATCCACATTTGGCAAATGTAAAACATGAAAGCCGACCTTGCTTTCTCTTGGGTTTGTTGTGAGGATGAATGTGAAAGAACTCATCAAGGATGCATTTCAGATTTTGTTTACAGCTTGATGATGTATATTTCTTCATGGAGTTGACCCAAGTCAGATATAAGGGTAGAGTAGGTGGATATGAGAAGGATATATAACTGTTAAATTTATTTTTAACTAGCTCAGAAAGCAAGGAGTCATCTGTCAAGGATGCCCTTTCTTTGGAGACATTTTCTCAGAAGAATCTGAGTCATCCGTTGATCTACAGCTTGAGAAAAGTCTGGGAATATGATGCCAGTTTGGACAGGCAGCAGAACAACGAAAAGGAACATTCTCAGTAGGTGAAATCTCCCTCAAAAGAAAACTCCCAATAAAATGTGACACCATTTTGAGTTGTAAATATGGCAGAAACTCAATTCTAGGTCAGATTCTTTTTCCATAGCAGAGGGAATCTACAGGAAGGAGTCTCCACCAATGTGGCCAAAAGACCTTCAGTCTTTTATCAGACCAAAAATAGCAAATGGAAATCTATTCAAAAGAAATATTTTCTAATTATAATGTTGGTGGGAAATTCTTCAGTTCTAGATGTGACTTTATTAAATATCACAGACTGTATTCTGAAGAAGATGTAAATTAATATAACAACTACAGGAAAGTTTTCACCCACAGCTCGTCCATGAATTCCTATCTGATAATAGATATTGGAGAGATATCCCAAGAAGGGAATCAGCAAAAGAAGGTTTTCCCCAGAACCTATCATTCATTTGAAGCTTCTTACTAGAAAGACAGCTTGTAACCATATTACCTGTGGCTTTTCAGTGACTTCCTATCCTTTTCTTCTCATGACAGGTTTCATAAATATTTTAACTGTGGGAAAGCCTTCAAGAAAAGCAGAAAATTCACAATGGCATGATACCCTTTGGATATTCTAGAGGTGGAAAGGAGTTTTTGAGGGCAGCTCTTCCTCTCCACATGAGAAAATTGGGGAAGAAACATTTTGAATATCTTGAATGTTGGGAGTATTTCCACAAAAAGCAATATCTTACTGAACATCAGAATATCCATACTGGGGAGAAACCTTATCAATGTAATGAATGTGGGAATGCCTTCTATAGGAAGGACTTCCTTACTCAACATAAGACACATAAATACTAGTGAAAACCTTATAGTTGTAGTGAATATGGGAAGGCCTTTACAAGTAACATAATTTTTACCCAGCATGTGAAATTTCATTTAGAAGAGCATCCTTATGAGTGCACTGAGTATGGAAAGGTCTTCAGTTATAAAACTAGTTTTCACCAATATTAGAGTTCACATTGGAAAGAGACCTTATAAAGACAATGACTATGAGAAGACCAAGAGACTGAAGTCAGCTCTGTCTTATCATGTGAGAGTGGAGAAAAACCTTTTGAATATAGTCAATGTGGGAAAGCCTTTTATTTCTGGAATAAACTTACTGGGCATCAAAAAATTCACACGGAAGAGAGACCACAAATGTCAAAGTACTGGCAGAATGGGAAGACCATCTACATGAAATTCTCTCTAACGACCTCAGAGAATTCTGCATAGAAAACTTCAGAATGACTTCTTACAAGTAACCAGATTGAGGACTAGATATTTCTCTGATCCTCAAAGTCTCTGAAACATCTCCAAATAATTAGGTGAAAGAGCAAAAATATTTTCCATTGTTTCCATGAAGAAGGCCACCAAGAACCCTTGGGTGAATATCTATGTATCTTGAGTTTGGAAGACTGACCCCCTGAATGAAGGACTTAAATTCTACATTCTACATATTTTCCAGCATCTCTGGAGGATCAGTGTGTATGTTTTACTTTTACTTTTGTTTATTTTCCTCTGTATAAAACTATATTGATTTCTGTGTAAGAACGAGTTCAAGCTTGGGGACACTTGGTTACACAGGGGATAGAGCACAGTCCTGGAGTCAGGAGGATTTGAGTTCAAATCCAGCCTCAGACACTCAATAATTACCTAGCTGTATGACCTTGGGTAAGTCACTTAACCCCATTGCCTTCCAAAAACTACAAACAAAAAGAGTTCAAGTCATAATGTCACTGCAAGTTTCAAGAATTATATTAACTTCCAATTTAGAAAGAATTGATTATAAATTTGTGGACAACTGACTATTTTGTGATATTCTTCATTTAATTGGGGTAAAAATAAAAGCTTCTCTCAAATAATATAAGGATATATAATACTGCAAATGTATTAAAATTCTTTTGTGCACATATAAGAAGACAGATGAATTACAATCTGAAATTATCAGCAGATACAGGTAATGACAAAATGAGACTTGATATATCCCCTTGATTCAGAAAGTGGTATCTCTGAAATCTAGAGCTGGGGAGGTGCTTTTTCTGGTCGATGGGACATGAATGTGAGCAAGTATTCTATTAGATTTTACAACTTACTGAACATGTAACTGTTCATTGTTTGGAGTGATCCATTAGGGTCACACAGGACTATAAATTAACCTGAGTTCAAAAAACCTAGTACCAAATGTGAGAGATGGTTGCTGATTTGTAGTCTAGTGTATGGTCTAGAGGGCTATTATCTCTTGTTTTGCTACTGCCTGATTCTGTGACCCCCATTTGAGGTTTTCTTGGCAAAGATACTAAAGTGGTTTGTCATTTCCTTATCCAGTTCATTTTACAGATCAGGAAACTGAGGCAGGCAGAGTTAAGTGACTTACCTAGGGTCACACAGCAGTAAGTGTCTGAGGCTGGATCTGAACTCCTGAAGATTGCAGGTCCAGCACTCCATGCACTGCACCAATTAACTGCCCAAGATCCCTTGAATCCTGCCTTTTTTTTCAGTGTTTCCTTAGATATTTTAGATCTTTTGTCCTTAGAGATGAGGTTGTTTTTTAAAATTGTTTTGTCTGCCTTTGAAAATTATTCCTATGGCATAAAACTAAGCTGGTACTTTTCTGTCCTTCTCATTGGTCCAGTGTCCAACCCCGCCCTTTGGGGGCCCCCCACTTTCCTCTCAGTTCCAGACTTTACTCTCAGAAATTTGCTTGGTTCCTGCAGAGAATCCAGAGTAAAAGAGAGCTCTGCATCAGTGCCTTTATAGTCAGGCCTTCAAAGCTCTCCTGGACCAAACTTAGGAAAATCACCCAGAGAAGTGAGGGGGATCCTGAATACTCGAGAAGAGTCACATCTCCCTCTCAGTGAGGACAGAGGAAATAGAACTGAATTTGCAAAAACTCAAAAGCAAAGCAAAAGAAAATCTCACCTCTTATGAAAGTCTGGGGTCTCACTTTACAGTCTGTGACTTCTCCCTGAGCTCATCTTCAGTTTAGTCTGTTTAGGTCTTCTTTTTCCACCTGGATTGTGTGGTGCCCCCTGTGCCCCCACCCAGACACTGGGCAGGGGCCGTCTTTACTGTTTTTCTTTCCAGCCCCAGGGCTTAGATCAGTGACTGGCACACTGATTTTCTCTAAAAATATTTGTTGACTAGTTCATTTGGAGGAAGTCAGAGTCTCACCAGAAGGAAGGGGCTTCTACCTCCTGTCCATTTAACAGAGGGAGAAGTCAAGGCCCAGAGAAGGCCAGGGACTGGGCCACATCTCAAGCTGTGTTATCAAGCCCACCCCCATGAATGCAGGGGAAACCACAAAGGGGAAGGAGTTGCCCCTTCTCTCCATTGGGGGCAGGGAAATGGGGAACTTGGAGCAGGACCAGCCTGGACCCCACCCTGGGCTGAGACTCTCTACTAAGAGGTCCATGTGCTCATTCTGTCTGTCACCAGACCTGGAGGGCGCACTATTTTTTAGGGGTGGAGCATATTTTGACTGTGTTTATTTCAGGTTTTTCTTTTTTTTTAATGTTTTATTTGTTTTCCAATTATATACAATAGAAGTTTCTACCTATTATTTTTGTGAGGTTTTGAATTTTACACTTTTCCCCCACCCTCCCTTCCCTCCCCCCTTCTCTGTGGAGAAGGCAGTCTGACAATCTTTACATTGTTTCTGCGCTATACATTGATGGGAATTGAATGTGTTGAGACAGAAATCATATCCTTGAGGAGAAAATAAAATATTAGAGATAGCAAAATTATGTAGGACAAAGACACTTTTTTAAAAAAAATTGAAAGTAATAGAATTTGGTCTTTGTTTAAACTCCACAGTTCTTTATCTGGAAACAGATGATATTCTCCATTGCAGGTGCTCTAAAATTGTCCTTGATTGTTGCACTGGTGGAATGAGCAAGTCCATTAAGGTTGATCATCACCCCCTTATTGCTGTTAGGGTGTACAGTGTCCTTCTGGTTCTGCTCATCTCGCCCAACATCAGTTCGTGCAAGTCTTTCTAGGCTTCTCTGAATTCCCATCCCTCTTGGTTTCTGATAGAACAACAATTTTCCATAACATACATATAAGATATGATAATTTGTTCAGCCATTCCCCAATTGATGAACATTTACTTGATTTCCAATTCTGTGCCATAACAAACTGGGCTGCTATGAATATTTTTGTACAGTGATGTTTTTACCCTTTTTCATCATCTCTTCAGGGTATGGACCCAGTAGTGGTATTGCTGGATCAAAGGGTATGCACATTTTTGTTGCCCTTTGGCCATAATTCCAAATTTCTCTCCAGAAAGATAGGATGAATTCACAGTTCCACCAAAAATACATTGGTGTCCTAGATTTCCCACATCCCTTCCAACATTGATCATTTTCCTTCCTGGTCATATTAGCTAATCTGATAGGTTACATGGACTGTTTATGCCCAACCTGTGGAAGAACATTTTGAGCTCATATTGGTCTGATCAGCCATGCTCAGACACACTGTTGGTCTCAAACATAGTGATGCCAATCTGGTCTTCTTCAATGATGAAGGACAAAAACCAGTCAGTCACTCACAATAAGGACTCATTTAGATCTTGAACACAATGTGTGTCTCAGCAATGAGGTAATAGAAATAAGAATAGCTTAACTTGTAGGAAGGCAAAGGAAAAATAAGAAACACTTCACAACTCACACATAAGCTGGAATCACATTCTTTCCACCTCTGTTCTCATTATCTGTGGGGAACTGGCAGAGAAACTCAGAGAAACCCAGCAAGAACATCAGGGAGAATGGTTTCTTTAAAGCTCTGGAACTAGAAACTTCAGTGTCCTCCTTCTGTTTCAGGAACTGCACAAACTGTCCTTGGGGAACATAGATACTCCTCAGTTACTCCACTTTCTCACATATGGCCAGTGTCTCCCTATTTACTTCTCTACTACCCTCGAACATGCCTGTGCTCCTCCACATTTCTTTTCAATTGATATTTTATTTTTCTAAAGACATGTTATGAAAGTTTTTCAGCATTCATCACATCCATATGCATATTTTTAAGTTACATAATTTCCTTCCACCCTTCCTTCCCACCTCCCTCCCCTCAGATGAACATTGTATATACACAATTGTGTTTAACAAGTTTACAGATTAGTCATTTTTTTGTCTGAGGAATTAGGAGTAAGGAAAAAGAAAAAAAACCCATGGGATAAGAAAGACATAAGAGAATTTTTTAAAAAGTCCAGGTGGTGTTCATTTAGATTCTGTAGGATTTTCTCGATTTGGTTTGGTTTGGTTTTGCTTTTCTTTCCTGGATGTGGATAGCATTGTCCCAAATAGGTCTCCCAGGATAGTCCTAGCTCTCTGAACTGCTGAGAGGAGCTGCATCCATCAAGTTTAATCAACTCACCGTTATAGTTGTGTATGATGTTGCTGTTGTTAGGATGTTCTCTTTGTTCTGCTCCTTTCCCTCAGCATCAGTTCCTGTAATTCATTTCAGGCTTTTCTAGGTGGCACAGTGGATAGAGCAGTGGTCTGGGAATCAGGAAGACAGGAGTTAGATTCCAACATCTAATACTATCTGAATAACCTTGGGCAAATTACTTAACCCTGATTACCTCACATCCAGGGTCATCTCCAGTTGTTCTGATTCATATCTGGCCACTGGACCCAGATGACTCTGGAAGTAAAAGTGAGACTGGGGACTTAGCATAGTACCCCCTCACTCAAAACCATTTCATGTGCTTGTCATGGCATCACCTCCCTGATGTCATGGTGCTATGGTCCTCTTTGAGAATGAAGGACAAAACCATTTACAGTTTCTTATCGAACAAAAGTATTCCATAGTATTTATGTACCATAACTTGTTCAGCCATTCCCCAATGGATGGGCATCCCCTCAATTTCTAACTTTTTGCCACCACAAAAAGAGCTGTTGTGAATATTTTGGAACATTTTTGCTATTTTTATGATCTTCTGGATTTGGGCTTAGTATTGGAATTGTTGTGTCAAATGGTATGATTAGTTTTATCTTTGGGCATAGTTACATATTGTTCTCCAGCATGGCTGGATCAATTCACAACTCCACCAAAAATGCATCAATGTCCCAATTATCCCACAACCTCTCTAATGTTATTCATTCTCCCTTTTTCTCATCTTAACCAAGCTAATATTTGTGAGGTGGAATCTCATAGTTGTTTCATCTTACATTTCTGTCATCAGTAATGATTTGTGTGCTCCTCCCCTCTTAACTGGCTTAGCTCCTGAAGGAAGGGCTCCATAGGAGATATCACCACTTTCCTCTCCTCTCGTTTTCATTTTTTTTGTGGGCAATGTTTGTTTTACTTGTAAGTGTAGAGTGAAATAACTTTTAGGAAATTGTGGTACATAAAGGCAACAGAATATTACTGCATTGTGAAAAAGAATGAATGTGAAGACTTGAAAGATTCCAGAGAAGATTTACATGAATTGATGCAAAATGAAGAAAAAAATCAAGAAAAGAATATATGGGCAAGAGGTCATGACCATTTTGACTTTTATTTTCATTTTTTAAATGTGTCAAAGATATTTTTAGCTCTCCTCTCTCTCTCTTTGTTCTTAAGACCTTACAATCCAGCTTCCAACCTCATCATTGCATCAAAATAACTCTCTCATAAGTTGCCAGTGATCTCTATGGCTAAATTCATTAAACTTTTCCATCCTCATCCTTCCAGACCTTGGATATCTCAACATTTTACATTGTCCATCACCCTCTTCCCTTTGATACTCTCTTCTCTCTAGAATTTCTGGGTGCCATCCTCCTCTGGGTAGTTTCCTGCCTGTCTGATCTCTCCTTCTCTGTCTCCTGGATTTTCCACTAGGTCATGCCCACTGGTGGAGGGTGTCCTCCAAGTCTCTGTCCTGACTCCCTTTGGTTGGTGACCTCATCAGCTCTACTTCATTCAATTATCATCTCTGTGCTGATGTTTCTCAAGGTGCAAGACCCAGCTAAAATCCAACCTGTGGGATGATTTCAGAAAAATCTGAGAAGACTCAGAGGAGATGAAAATTGAGAAAAATTTCCAAAACAATATTGTCTTCATCATCAGCTGTGAAAGGTTTAACTGCTCTGATCAATAGAGATCCACCACAATTGCAAAAGACTCATGGGGAAAAAATACTTCCACCTCCAAAGAGAGAATTGGTGAACTCTGACAGAAGATTGAAGCAGCCTTTTGTCTAGTTCTTTTCTTTAATCTTTCTTTTCATTTGGGGGAAGGGAAAACATTGTGAGTCTAGAAATGTTAAACAAGACTTTGTTTGGATAAGGGCTCTCATTTATTTCCCTCTCAGTGAGGAGAGGAGAGAGAGGAGAGGAGAGAATATGGAAGTGAAAATGAAAATAGAATTGAATATTCAAAAATTGGAAAGCAAAAGAAAATAAAATCACTTCTCCTATAAGCTTTATGGGGCATGTATTAAAGTTTGTAATTTCTCCCTGAGAACATCTCCAGTTTGTTTTCCTGTAGATATTGTTTATCCATCTAGGCTATTTGGCGCTCCCCCCCACACACTGGACAGTTACTGGGCATAGACGGTCTTTATCATCTTTCTTTACAGCCCCAGAGCTTAGCAAAGTGACTAGCATAGAGCTTCATAAGTATTTGTTGACTAGCTGATTTGAAGGGAATCAGAGTCTTAGCAGAAGGAAGGGGCTTTCACCTTCTGTCCATTTTCCAGAGGGAGAGGTCAGGACCCAGAGAAGGGCAGGACCTTGTTTCAAGTCTCAAGCTGGGCTCTCAAGGCTCCCCTGCCAAGAAAACCAGCCCACCCCATGGATGCTGGGGAAACCACAAAGAAGAAGGTATTGCCCCCTCTCTTCATTGGGGGCAGGGGATTGGGGAACTTGGAGAAGGACCAGCCTGGATCCCACCCTGCTCAGACCCTCTACTAAGAGGTCCATGTGACCACGCTCTCCTCACCACCCCTGAAGGGCACATTGGACCCCACACTGCCCAACTCTGCATTGGTAAGTCCTAGAAAGAGGGAGTCTTCAAGATGGAGACCAAGGCTAGAAGGAACCTGAGAGTCACTACATCAACCCATCCACCCCATTTTACAGATCAGGAAATAGAGGCACCAAGAGAAGGAGTGCAAGGAGGACTGTGGCCAGGGCTCCTGGTGTCTGGCTGCCCCTTCTGTAACCACTCCCATCCTGGAACTCTGGGATCTCATTCCCTTGTCCCTCAGGTTTCGGGATAAGGATGTGGGTTCTGGGGCAGGAAGCTGAGTCTAACCCAGAGTCTCTGCTACGGGGATGTGTCCATGCTGGGGCATCTGGGCACAATAAGGTGAGTCATTTCCCCAAATGCCCCCTGACCCTCCTGCCTGCTCAGCACTGGAAGCTGTTCCCAGGGTAACCAGTGGGACAGGAAGATGGGGAGGGGATCCAGGGGAGGATGCTGTGAGGGGACCTGGGGGTGACCCCTGGGGGGGGCAGTGAGGGCGACTTTCTGGGCTGTGCTTCTCTTGCAGTCCTATTGCCCAGACCCTCCCTCAGGGCTGAGCCAGGCTTGGTGATCCTCTGGGTGAAGCTGGTGACCCCCTGGTGTGAAGGGCCCCAGGGGGCTAATCTGTATATTCTAAGGAAGGAAGGAGTTGTCCTGAACATGGAGAAATCTGGAGGGTAGGGGGCTCAGGTCTTCATCTCTTACATGGAAGCAGAGACTGTCAAGAGATACCAATGTGGCTATAAGAGCCAATCATCATGGTCAGAGACTAATGACACCCTGAAGCTGATACTGACCCACCCCTCAGTCCCAACCTCAGACTCTGGCCCTAGCCAGGGCTGACTCTGGGCCCCTGCACCAAATGAATTGAGTATGCAACTAAAAAAGTTAGAAAAAGAAAAAAAATTGTACATCCCCAATTAAATACCAAGTTGGAAATTCTGAAAATCAAGGGAGAGATTAGTAAAATTAAAAACAAGAAAATCATTGTTCTCATAAATAAAGCTAAGAGTTGGTTTATGAAAAAGTCAATAAAATAGACAAACCTTTGGTCAATCTGATTAAAAAAAAGAAAGAAGATAACTAAATTACCAGTATCAAAGATGAAAAAAGGTGAACTAACCACCAATAAGGAAGAAATTAAAGAGATAATTTAGACCTACTTTGACAAACTGTATGTCAATAAATTGGAAAACTTGAGTTAAAGAGATGAGTATTGACAAAAAAATGTAAACCACCCAGATTAACAGAAGAGGAAATAAATTACTTAAATAACCCCATTTCAGAAAAAGAAATTGAAGAAAGCATCAATAAACTCTCTAAGAAAATGTCTCCAGGTCCAGATGGATTTACAAGTGAATTCTACCAAACATTTAAGGAACAGTTAATTCCTATTCTACATAAACTATTTTTAAAAAATAGGAGAGGAAGGAGTTCTGCCAAACTCCTTTGATGACACCGACATGGTGCTGATACCTCAAGAAGGAGGAACAAAAACAGAGAAAAGAATATTATAGACCAATCTCCCTAATGAATATTGATGCAAAAATCTTTTATTTTTATTTTTTAGGTTTTTGCAAGGCAAATGGGGTTAAGTGGCTTGCCCAAGGCCACACAGCTAGGTAATTATCAAGTGTCTTAGACCGGATTTGAACTCAGGTACTCATGACTCCAGGGCCAGTGCTCTGTCCACTGTGCAACCTAGCTGCTCCAATGCAAAAATCTTAAATATAGTTTTAGCAATGAGACTACAACAAGTTATTACCAGGATAATACACCATGATCAAGTAGGATTTACACCAGGCAGGCAGGGATGGTTCAACATTAGGAAAACACCCAACATAATTAAACATATCAATAGTAAAACCAATAGAAATCATATGATTATCTCAATAGATGCTGAAAAAGCCTTTGATAAAATACAACATCCATTCCTTTTAAAAACACTGGAAATTTTAGGAATAATGGAGTTTTCCTTAAAATAATAAATAGTATCTATCTAAAACCATCAACAAACATTATATGGAATAGGAATAAATTTGTAGCATTTGCAATAAAATCAGGGGTGAAACAAGGATGCCCACATCACCATCATAATTCAATATAGTATTGGAAATGTTAACAGTAGCAATAAGAGAAGAAAAAAAGAAATTGAAGGAATCAGAATTGGCAATGAGGAAGCAAAACTTTCACTCTTTGCAGATGATATGATGGTATACTTAGAGAAGCCAAGAAAAACATCTTAAAAACTCTTTGAAACAATTAAAAAATTCAGCAAAGTAGCAGGATATAAAATAAACCCACATAAATTATCAGCATTTCTATATATGAACAACAAAGCCTAAGAACAAGAGATGGAAAGAGAAATTCCATTTAAAATAACTATTTTTACTTGGGAATAACTTTAAAATAACTATTAAATACGTGGGAATCTCCCTCCCAAGACAAACCCAGAAATTGTATGAACACAATTATAAAGCACTCTGCACCCAAATAAAGTCACATCTAAATAATTGGGAAAATGTCACATGCTCCTAGTTAGTGCAAGCTAATATAGTAAAAATGTCAATTCTACCCAAATTGAATTGCTTATTCAGTCCCATGGCACTCAAACTACCAAATAAATACTTTACTGAGCTAGAAAAAATAGTAACAAAATTCATCTGAAGCAACAAAAGGGTAAGAATAGAAAGGGAACTGATGGAAAAATGTAAAGGAAGGCAGTTTAGCTCTACCAGATCTAAAAATTGTATTATTAGAGCACCAGTCATCAAAACTGCCTGGTATAAATAGAGTAATGGATCAGTGGGTTAGGATGGGTTCTAAAGAAACTGCAGTAAATGACTACAGCAATCTACTATGTGATAAACACAAAGACATCAGCTTCTGGGATAAGAACTCACCATTTAACAAAAATTGTTGGGGAAAACTGGAAAATGCTATGGCAAAAACTTGGCATAGACCCATGTCTCAACTCTATACCAAAATAAGGTAAAAATAGGTGCTAGATTTAGACATAAAGAGCAATACTATAGATAAATTAATAGACCAAAAAATACCCTTATCTGATCTATGGAAAGGGGATGAATTTATGACAAACAAGAATTAGAGCACATTATAAAAAGTAAATTGAATGATTTTGATTATATCAAATTAAAAAGGTTTTGCACTAATAAAACCAATGCTACCAAAATTAGAAGGAAAGCAGAAAGCAAGGGAAACAATCTTCACAACTAGGAGTTTTGATAAAGGTCTCATTTCTAAAATATAGAGAGAATTGAATCAAATTTATAAGATCACAAGTTATTTCCCAGTTGATAAATAGTTAAAGGATAGGAATAGACAGTTTTCAAATGAAGAAATTAAAGCTACATATGATCATATGAAAAAATGCTCCCAATCACTATTGATTAGAAAAAGGCACATTAAAACAACAATGGGGTATCATCTCATACCTATTAAGTTAGCCAAGATGACAAAAAAGGCAAGATGATCAATGTTGGAGATATTGTGGGAGGACTGGGGCATTGATGCATTGCCGGTGGAGTTGCAGATGGATCCAACCTTTCTGGAGAAGAATATGGAGCTGTGCTTAAAGAGCAATAAAACTGTTCATGCCCTTTGACCCAGAAATTCCAATTCTTGGTCTATATCCAGAAGAAATTATAAAAAATGGGAAAAGTCCTACATGTTCCAAAATATTCATAGCAGCCCTTTTTGTAGTGGCAAAGAACTGGAAATTGAGGGGATGCCCATCCATTGGGGAATGGCTAAACAAGTTATGGTGCATGGAGCCTATGGAATATGATTGTTCTATAAAAAACCATAAATAGACTCTAGAGAAGCATGGAATGACTTATGCTGAGGATCTGATGCTGAGCGAAAGGAGTAGACCAAGAGAACAATGTACACATCAACAACAACATTATGAGACGAAAGACAACTTCTCTCAGCAGTTCAGAGAGCTGAGACAACTGTATTTGAATGGCTATAGACTACATTATCCCCATCCAGAGAAAGAAAAACCAGAACAAATACACACACACACACACACACACACATCACAACCTTTCAGCATCTGACTTTATAAAAATGATCTCTTATGTATGTCTTTCCCTTAATCCTAATTCCTCATGCCAAAAATTTATTAATTTGTAAACATTTATCAACATATATATGTAAATGGCTAACCTGACCATTCCCAGCTGAGGGAAGTGAGGTGGGAAGGGAGGGTGGAGGGAATTTTGTAAAATGGAAATATACGTGTACATACAGTGAAAAAAAAATTCAACAGTTTCCCAAATCTCTAAAAATGCTTCTAAGGCTAACCATGCAATTATGCTTCATTTTTTCTCCAAAAGGGGAATGAAAGATCTCAGTGAAAGAGCAGACAGTAAAGGGCCTGGGTACCATAGGCTGTAAGCCCCCACCAATGCACTTCCATTTACACAAATTCAGTCACTCACAATGAAGTTGCATTTAGATCTTAAACACAATGTTGTTGCCTCAGCAACAAGGCAAAAGAAATAAAAACGACAACTTGTAGAGGAAGGCAAAGAAAAAGTAATGAAATACTTCACAACTCACACAGAAACTGGAATCACATGCTTTCACCTCTGTTCTCATTATCTGTGGGGAACTGGCAGAGAAACCCAGCAAGAACATCAGGACACCCTCTGTCCTCAGGATTTAAAGCTCTGGAACTTTCAAGGGTCCTCCTCCTGTCTCAGGAACTGCACAAACTGTCCTTAGGGAACACAGATTCTCTTCAGTGACCCTCACTTTCTCACTTATGGCTAGTCTCTCTTTATCTACTTCTCTACTGTCTATGAACACATCTGTGCTCCTCCACTATTAACTGGATTACCTTCTGGAGGAGGGGGCTAAAGGAGGTGCCCCCACTTTCTCTTCTCTTACTTTCTCTTTCTTTCTTTCTTTTTTTTAGTTTCTGCAAGGCAAAGGGATTAAATGACTTGTCCAAGGTCATGCAGCTAGGTAATTAAGTGTCTGAGGCCAGATTTGAACTCAGGTGCTACTGACTCCAGGGCCAGTGCTCTATTCACTGCGCCACCTAGCTACCCTTCACTTTTCCTTTTTTGTGGTGTTTCCTTTATTTCTTAAATTCATTAAGAAGTGTTAAACATAATTTTCTTAGGCTAAAAATGAAATGACAAAGTTAGTTTATGAATGAAGTTTAATTCTCTAGGATCTTACTAAAACCCATGGGTGGATGGCAAATGCCAATAACCAAACTAACTGAATAATCAATTCTTAAAGAATTTTGACAGATTTTATAGAATTTTGACAAAGAATCATAAAATTTTAGCAGCCAACTAATCAGGTTACACATTTGCACATAAAGGTATCATTGATTTCTTTATGATTCTCTAATCCATCTATAAATTCTGTTCCATGTCAGAACTGACTGACATGATATTTTACATTGTTATTAGATATGATAGAGATATATAAAATATTGGAGTTTCTTCCTTTCCAAAATGTCTGAAGTACAAGAATTTCTTCAAGTTTTCATTTAGAAAACCAAAGCAGATTCCTGCCTTCTCAGGATGGTCTTTAATGGATTGTTTGCACATCTACAGTAAAAGTTGCAGATGCAATTAGAGGGACATTAGGCTGTTTCACACAGAAAGTGCCTCTCTTCACATTTATAACTAGAGACACAGACCTTGGAGGGGCAGAGGTGAACATTCTAAACTTACAAACCTCAATTGGAAGCTTATAGAACAACTTTGGATCACAAATACAGAACAGAAATATTTAATTCTAATTTAAAGAATATCAGATTAGACAAGTAACTTTTAAAAAAATGATGGTACTGGAGGTGGCTCGGTGGTGGCTATAGCATCGGCCCTGGAGTCAGGAGTACCCGAGTTCAAATCTGGCCTCAGATACCTAATAATGACCCAGCTGTGTGGCCTTAGGCAAGCCACTTAACCCCATTGCCTTGCAAAAAAACCCTATGGTACATAAAAGCAACCAACATTGTAAAAAAAGAATGAATGTAAAGAATGAAAGATGTAGAAGAAGACTTACATGAACTGATGCAAAATAAAGAAAAATCCAGGAAAAAATATATAGGGAAGAGTTCGTAACCATTTTTATTTTTTATCTGTCAAAGATACTTTTAACTTTACTCACTTTTTTTTTTAAACCCCTACAATCCAGCTTCCAATTTCATCATTGCATCAAGGCAACATTCTCCAAAGTTACCAATGATCTTTATGGCCAAACCTAGTAACCTTTTCCCAATCCTTTTTCCCCCTTAGTTTTTGCAAGGCAATAGGGTCTAGGCAAGACCAAATTTGGTCACAGAGCTAGGTAATTATTATGGAGTCTAAGGCTGGATTTGAATTCAGGTCCTCCTGATTCCAGGATCTGTGCTCCATCCATTGCAGCACCCAGCTGCCCCCAAATTCTAATTCTTCTTGACCTTGGGTACCTCAGCATTTAACATTGTCCCTCACTCTCTTTCCTTTGATACTCTCTTCTCTCTAGGGTATTTGGATGCCATCCTTCTCTGGATCTTTTCCTGCCTATCTGACCTCTCCTCTGTCTCCTGGATTTTCAGCTATGTCATGCCCACCCATGGAGGTATCCCCCATTTCTCTGTAATGGTTTCCTTTCTCTTCTCCCTCTTTTCTACTTTGATTGATGATCTCATCACACTCCATTCATTCAATAATCATCTCTGTGTTGGTGCTCTTCAACCTTCCTTCCAGTGCCAGCTCAAATCCCACCTTCTGGGAGAATCTCAGAATAATCTGAGAAGATTCAAATGAGCAGGAAATTGAAGTGACTGCAACAAGGAGGTCAATTTACAGACCAGTATTGTCCCGATCACCGACTGTGAAGGACTTAGCTGCTCTGATCAACGAATGATCCACCACAAATCTAAGAGTCTCAGGTTGAAAAAAGTGTCTCCACCTCCAGAGTGAGAAGTGGGGGGCTCTGAGTGCAGAGGGACACAGACTGCTCTAAGTTCTTTTCTGTCTTACTTTTCATTTAGGTAAAGAGGGCATAGCCCAGAAATGGTGTAAGCTACTTGGTATAAGGAAGGGTATCATTTACTTCCTCCTCAATGGGTGGAGAAGGGAGAGAATTTGGAACTGAAAATGGAAATAAAATGGAACTTTCACACATTTGAAAACTAAAGGAAATCTCTGCTCCTAACTTTTTCCTTCTTGCTTTACTGTTAGTGATGTTTCTGTGACATCAACTCCAGTTTATTGTGTCTAGATCTTGCTTATCCACCTGGACTGTCTGGTGCCCCCCCACTGGACAGTCACTGGGTAGGGATGGTCTCTATCATCTTTCTTTACAGCCCCAGAGCTTGGCTAAGGGCCTGGTACCCTGTAGTGAGGGTCTTAGCATAGGGCAGGGGTTTTGATCTCTGGTTCATTTAACACAGGAAGAGGTCAAGGCCCAGAGAAGGGCAGGGACTGGCACAAATCTCAAGTTGGGCTCTTCAGCCACCCCACCAAAAAAACAGCCCCCCCATGGATGCAGGGGAAACCACAAAGAGGAAGGGGTCACCCACTCTCTCCATTGGGGGCAGGAGATTGGGGAACTTGGAATGGGAAGAGTCTAGACCCCACCCTGTGCTGAGGACTCCCTACTAAGAGGGTTATTTGTCTACTCTGTCACCAGCCCTGGAGGGCACAATGGTCCCCACACTCTCTGCCCAGCTCTGCCTTGGTAAGTCCTAGGAAGAGGGGGCCTTCAAAAGGGGGACCAAGTAGCAGGAACCTGAGAATCACTGCACCCACCTCTCCTCCCCATTCTACAGATCAGGAAAGGGAGGCACCATGAGAAGGGGCACAAGCAGGACAGTGGTCCAGGGCCCCTGGTATCTGGCTGTCTCCTCTGCTTCCAGTCCCAGCCTGGGGTCTGGGGTCTCATTCCCTTGTACCTCAAGTTTGGAGACAAGGATGTGGGTTCTGGGGCAGGAAGCTGAATCTAACCCAGAGCCTCCCCTACAGGGCTGTGTCTGTGCTGGAGCATCTGGGCACAAGAGGGTGAGTCCTGTCCCTAAATGCCCCCTGCCCCCCTGCCTGTTCAGAACTGGGAGCTATCCCCAGGGCAGCCAGAGGGAAAGGGAGATAGGGAGGGGGTCCAGGGGATGATTCTGGGAGGGGACCTGGGGATGAGCTTTGAGGAGGGCACAAGGGTGAAGGGAACCCTCTGGTCTCTGCTTCTCTTTCAGGTCCATTGCCCAGACCCTCCCTCAGGGTTGAGCCAGGCTTGATGATCCCCTGGGGGAAGCCGGTGACCCTCTGGTGTGAAGGGCCCCCGGGGGCTGATCTGTACCATCTGTGGAAGGAAGGAGGTCTTCAGAACAGGGAGATATATGTAGATGATAGGGAGGCCCAGATCCTCATCTCTTACGTGAAAGCAAAGACTGCTGGGAGATACCTATGTCAATACAAGAAACAATCTTTGTGGTCAGAGGCCAGTGACCCCCTGGAACTGATAGTAACACGTGAGAGAAGAACCCCCCCAGCCCCAGCCTCTGGCCCAGCCAGGGCTGGCTCTGGGCCCCCACATCCCCAACCCCTGCCAGCCCCAAGCTCCCTTGAAGTCAGGAGAGGGAGAAGAACATGAAGCAGCTGCTGCTCATCCTCTGCCAGCTCCATCCTGGGCACGGGGAGGGGAGGGCTGTGCCTGTTCTCATTCCAGGCTCTCCTCCTCCCCCAGGTCTCCATGATCCCCCCTCCCTCTCAGCCTTGCCCAGCTCCCAGGTGGCCTCAGGACAGCGGGTGACCCTCCAGTGTCATTCACAGCTGAAGTGTGACAGGTCTGCTCTGTACAAGGATGGAGGAGAGATTACCTACAAGGGGGCCCAGGACAATGGCCAGGGGTCTCAGACCAACTTCTCCATCCCGGCTGTGACCCCTGCCCATGGAGGCACTTATCGATGCTACAGCTTTCATAGTGACAACCCTTATGTGTGGTCAGCCTCCAGTGAACCCCTGGTGCTCAGGGTCACAGGTGAGAGAGCCCCAGCCCTCCACACCCCTCCAAGCAGCTTAAGCTCCTCACTAGGTCTGCTCAGGGTCTTGCCCCAGAGGACCCTGGGGCCAAGAGGGCTGGGGGGACAGGAGGGTCCAAGGGAGGGGGAGGGGAGTCAGGGAAGTGGGCCATTCTCAGAGAATGGGGCCTCCCTTCCCTGGCCCCTCTAGACACCCCCACCATCTGAGATTATTGAGTTATGTTCATCACCTATGTAGACCCTGGGTCTTCTAGCTCCCAGGAAAAGGGTTGAGGAAGTGGGAGGGTTTGCTGAGAGGAGCAGAGCAGGGCTGAGGTTGTAGCCAGGGGAGGAGGGGGGAATATCACCCAACCCCTCCCCCTTCTCCTCTCCCAGGTCCAGACACCTCAAGTCCTTTACCTCCCCCAAAGCCCTGGGGATCCCAAGCTCTGATATCATCCCCATTCAGTGAGCAATCAGTGACCCTCGGCACAGTAGTGGGGGGGGGGGTCTCTCTTCCCTATTACTCTCTATCTCCTACTTAGACCATGGCAGAGTCTCCCATTTCTCACAGAAAACCAAGATTTGAGGAGACCTGGAGGGAAGGGGCAGGGGAACCTCCAGATTGGGGAAGTAGGAAGAATGTGGTTGGTCAGGGAGGGAGTGGAGCAGAGAAGGGCAGGATAGGTCCCATCCCTCTTCTCACCCCTTCCCTAGTAGTCCCTGTGGCTTACCACCCTTCACCTAATCAGTCATAGCTCCAACTAGGGAGGAGGACACTCTCTTTCTTCCATCCCTGACTTCCCCAGTGATAAGATAGGGGGCCTCTCAGGTGTCCCTCATCCCAATTCCTCTAAGTAGAAAGCACCAATGTGACTTCCTCCCCCTTCCACCATCGTCTGCCCAACACCTCCTCTGGTTCAGCAAAACCTCAGGGTAAAAGAATAGCAAGAAAAAGGGGGCCTGAGGATTCAGAGGATCCCTCCCTCCCACCCCAGCCATTCCCTGCTTCTCCTATGTCTCCTCCCATGAGACTCAAGCCTCCTTAAGGACAGGCTGTGTCCCTTCCTTCAAACTGGGGGCTCCCTGAGGGCAGGTTGTGCCCCTTCCTCTCATTTTAGGGAATAGGAGGACTGATGGGCAGGTCCAGGCCTATACCCAAAAGCAGACAGAGATGCTGAGGGTCAGCCTTGGAGTGAGGCCTGGGACCTTTGTCACAGATAGTGAAGGCCTCCCTGGTGATTCTGAGCATGGGGGTGCTGTTTCTCTGGGGTGATTTCATCAGAGCCAGGCTGCAAAGGTGGGCAGTGAGCTCAGAGAAGATGTGGAAAACTTGAGGGTCTGGGGGGAGCAGGAGCCCAGAGGCCTTCCAGCCCCTCAAGTCTCTGACTCCCCATCCACACAGCTAGTCTCCTAGGTTGGGCTCAGGGAGGGGGAGCCAAGGGTCTGAGCAGGTACTCACTGTGGAGGGTGGGGTCCTGGATGGAGGCCCCTCTGTCAGTGACAATCCCCTATCCCCCAGATGCTGCTCCCCAGGATTACACTGTGGGCAACGTGGTCCGCCTCCTCCTGGCCGGGTTGGTCCTCATCCTCCTGGGAATCCTGCTCATCAATGCTCGCACAGCCTCAGGGGATACTGAGAAGCTGACTAGGCGGCCCCGGCCTCAGCGTCCTGGTCATGCCCAACCACGAGAAGAAGGGATGACTGAATGACAGAATGAACAAATGAGTAAGTGAGTGAATGAATGAATGTATGAGAGAATCCAGTTATTACAGATGTAAGAGTGGAGACTACCTTCTGGTTACTGTCTTGAGCACAAAGATGCAAATATTCCGAGGACAAGAAAGACAGAGACATAGAGATGAGAGAGAGAGAGAGCAGCCAAGGGTCTGGGGACTCTAGGAGCTGACCCTCTAGCAGGAGAGACCATCCCTGTGAGGCTGAGCTCCAGGGAAGAGAGCTTCACTCTTCATGGAAGGGGCAGAGGGGCTGAGAGGTGGAAGTAGGTGCTGGGGGCCTGTGGATGCTCCAGTGAATTCATCCAGCCATAGTAGTTCTTTTCTCCTTCATTCTAGAAGACCATGACATCAGAGAGGTGATACCATGACAAGCAAGAGAATTGAATTTGAGTAGTGAGGACTTTGCTAAGTTGTCAGCCTCAGTTTCTCCTCCAGACTCATCAGGGTCCAGTGACTTGATGTGGATCAAAACATCTGCAGATGGCCCAGGATACATTGGGTGACATTGATCTGTGAAAGCACAGTCTTTCCCATGTTCCATGGATTGAGGCAAAGCCCATTCAGTCACTAAGGTGAGGGAGGAGAAAGACAAGGCCAAGATCTAAGGATGACCATGTCCACTGACACGACCTCAGCCTTTCCCAATGAGGATTCAGATCTGAAACACAAGGATTTGTTCAGCAATAAGGCAAAAGAAAAAAAAATGATGTAGGTCTTACAGAGTAAGGTAAAGGATAATTCCAAAACCTTGACAAGCCACACAGAAACCGAAATCACTCTCTCCCAGGTGCTCACAATATCTCTGGGCAACTGATAGAGAAACTGAGAAACCTGGCAAGGAGAACATGAGGGAGGAAGCCCCCAGGCTCAGGATGTCCAACCCTGGAACCTTGGCAGCTTTAGGGACCTCTTCCTGTCTCAGGAACTGCACAAACTGCCCATGAGCAACAACCCTTCTGGGTTGGACTGATGTTCACCTCCCAAAATTGCTTTGCTCTCCCATAGGTCCCCTCAATGACCCCTACTTTCTCACATACTACTGCCAGTCTCTCCCTATCTCCTTCTTCATTACCTACACACACCTGTGCTCTCCCACCCTTTCCTGTTTTAGCTCCTGGAGGAGGGGGGGGGGCTGCAGGAGGTATCTCCACTTTCTTTCACACTTTCTGTTTTTGTGGTAAATTTTTGATCTATCTCTTAAGGTTACAATGAAATGAATGAAAGGAAAACAGATTAGGGAATGTGAATGCAACAGAATATTACTACAATGTAAAAAAGAATGGATGTTACATTAGATTGTTTTCTGAGGGGGGATGGGAGGGAAGGGAGGGAGGGAGAAAATGTAAATCTCAACATTTTATTAAAAAAAATGAATGTTGCAAACAGCCATTGCATATAGCTGGAAAAATAAATAATTTTTTAAAAAATTAAAAATGGAATGAATATCAAGACTTGAAAGATCTGGGAGACTTAGATGAACTGATGCAAAATGAAGTAAGAAGAATCAGGAATACAATATCTAGGCAAAGGTTCTTAACCATTTTTATTTTTAATTTTGATCTGTCCTTGATTCTTTGAGCTCTCCTCTTTCATCTTAAGTCCCTACCATCTGGCTTCCAGCCTCATCATTGCATCACCCCAGCTCTCTCCATTTTCTTAATCCTCATTCTTGGTCTTGGAAATCAGAACATTTGATGATGTCTGTCATCCTCTGCTCTTTGGGTTTTCTGGACACTTTCCCTGGGTCTCCTCCTGCCTATCTGACTATTCCTCTATCTCCTCTCCCCAGTTGTGAGACAGCTCTTGTTCTGGGTCCCTTTCTCTTCTCCCTCTTTGCTACTTTGATGGTGACCCCATCAGCCCCATTCATTCAATTATCATCTCTGTGCTGATGGTTCTCAGGCTTCCTGAAAGTTCCAGCTAAAATCCAACCTCTGGGATGATTTCAGGAAAATCTGAGAAGACTCAGAGGAGCAGAAAATGGGGAAAAATTTCTAAAATAATATTGTGCTGTTCATCAGCTGTGAAAGCTTTAGCTGCTCTGATCAATAAATGATCCACCACAGGGCAGCTAGGTGGCGCAGTGGATAGAGCACCGGCCCTGGAGTTAAGAGTCCTTGAGTTCAAATCCAGCCTCAGACACTTAATAATTACCTAGCCGTGTGGCCTTGGGCAAGCCACTCAATCCCATTGCCTTGAAAAATTTTAAAATAAAAAAAAAATTAAATGATCCACCACAAACACAAAAGACTCATGGGGAAAAAATCTCCTCCTCCAAAGAGAGAACTGGGGGACTATGAGTGGAGATTGAAGCAGACTTTTTCCATTTCTTACTTTTCATTAGGAGGAAGGGGAGACATGGTGAGCCCAGAAATGTTGACCATGACTTTGTTGGTAAGGGCTCGCATTTATACTCCTCTCAGTGGAAGGAGAAGGGAGAGGAATGGAGAGAACATGGAAAAGAAAACAAAGAACTGAACTTTCAAAAATTGAAAAGCAAAAAATAAATTCTCATCTCCTATAAGAAATTTTTTGTGACTTCTCCCTGGGATCATCTTCAGGTTGTTCTGTCTGGATCTTGCTCATCCACCTGGACTGTTCGGTATCTCCCTCACTGTACAGACACTGGGCATGGACAATCTTTATTATTTTTCTTTACAGCCCCAGAGCTTGGCTCAGTGACTGGCACAGGTTGTGATCCATAAGTATTGGCTGACTGGTTGATTTGCAGGGAATCAGAGACTCTTAGTAGATGGAAGGGGCTTTCACCTTCTGTCTAATTTGTAGAGTGAGAAGTCAAGACCAGAGAAGAGCAGGGACTGGGTCAGATCTCAAGCTTGACTCTGTAGCCTCCCCTGCCAAGAAATGCAGCCCACCCCCATGGATACAGGGGAAACCACAAAGAGGAAGGAGTCGCCCCCTCTCTCCACTGGAGCAATGGGATTGGATAACTTGGAGCGGGAGCAGCCTAGACCCCACCCTGTGCTGATGACTCCCTAATAAGAGATTCCTGTGCCCACTCTGTCCTCACCAGCCCTGGAGGCACAGTGGCCCCCACATTCTCTGCCCAACTCTGCCTTAATAAGTCCTAGTTAGAGGGATCAGTGGGGGATTGAAGCCTGGGACCTTTGATAGAGACAGTGAAGACCTCTCTGGTGACTGGTCATGGGGGCTGGTTTCTCAGAGTAACTTGGTCAGGGCAGGCTTCAGGGGGAGGAGCAGTGAGTCAGGAGAGGAAGGGGAATCATTGAGGGAAGGAGGGGACAGGATCGGGGAGCAGGAGCCCAGAGGCCCTCAAGTCCCTCAGGCCTCTGGCCCCCCACTCACACAGTCAGCCTCTCAGGATGGGCTCAGAGAGGGGGAGCACAAAGCCTGAGCAGGTGCTCACATTTGGGCAGTAGGGACCCTGAGATTGAAGCCCCTCTTTCAGTGACAAACCCCCATCCCCTAGATGCTGCTTCTCTGGATTTCACTGTGGGCAACATGGTCTGCCTCCTCCTGGCTGGGCTGGTCCTCATCATCCTGGGCATCCTGAACATTGAAGTTTGCACAGCCCCTGGGGGTGCTGAGAAGCCACCCGGGAAGTCTGAGCCTGAACAGCCTGGCCATGCCCAACCACAAGAAGAAGGAATGAATGCATGAGCAAATGCAAGCAAGTAAGCAAGAAAGAAAGAAAGAAGGAAAGAGAGAAAGAATGAAAGAAAGAAAAAGAAAAAGAAAAGGCTGAATGAGTGATTGAGTGAAACCAGTTATTTCAGATGTAATGAGTGGAGACCACCTTCTAGTTAGTGTGTTAAGCTCAAAGATCCAAATATTAAAAGGGCAAGAGAGACAGAGATAGAGAGATGAAAGAGAGAGAGCAGCTAAGGGTCTGGGGCCTCCAGGAGCTGACCCTCTCACAGGACAGACCACCCCCTCCAAGGGAGAGCTCCAGGGAAGAGAGTTTCATTCTGGGGAGGTAGAAGGGGTAGAGTGGCAGGGAGGGGGAGGCAGGTGCTGGCAGGGGTGGGGTCTGTGTATGCCCATGGAGATCCATCCTCTATCAAGAATATCTGGGAGGGGTCTCTTCTCTCCCATCCACTGGACAAAGGGCTGGTTGGGCTCCAGAGCTCTGAGGAAGGGGTGCTGCCTCCTCTAGAGAGAGGAAATGACCTTGAAGAAGGGAGGTTGAGGGAGGGATGAGGAGCCAGACCTTAGCACAAGGTCTCAGTTTCTCTCTTATAAAATGGTGCTCCCTGCAAAAGAAATGACTGTGTAGATAATATAAGCGAACCCCTGTCTCTGACTCTGAAGCCCAAAATGAGCATCATCATGGGAAACTCAGATGCAGACACCCCCAGGTATCTATTCCATAGGGCCAGAAGCACCTACCCTCCTATGTTTCCTACCCACCCACCCTCCAGTACACCCCGGGGCAGGACCAGCTTTCTTTTGTCTCCTAGAAAAGGCAGAAAATGCAGAGGTCTCACAGAACCCCACCAACAAGCAGTGGTACCCTCCCCCACCCCCCAGAACTTCCTTCTGGGGAGGGCAATATGTTCACCAAGAGGTAAAGAAAGGCAAGGTGAGGGGGAGGGGAGCACACACATTTCTGAGAGATGGTGAAGAGAAAATATATAGACTCTCCCTCTATTAGTCACTGGTCACATGGATTCATTGATGAGAAAGACAAGAAAACTCAGGGACTTGTTCATCAATCATTTCCCACAAAGATGTTGCAAGTAGTCTTGGTCACCAGCCTTCTTGGCTGTAAAATATACATACGGATTGAGAGAGAGAGAGAGAGAGAGAGAGAGAGAGAGAGAGAGAGATGGATAATGGTGGAGGCTGACAGGAGACCCCCACCCTGGATAATCTGTGAGGGTAAGTTGGAAGGTAAGAAATTTATAGACAGGAATGACCATAGACCCTGCTCAAGGACCACCTCACCCAGATTTTGTTTAACTCATAAAATGAATTTAATCCATCTAGGAATGTGATCCTCCCAGGTGGTCTGACCTTCTCCATCGCTAAAGTAGACTTTGATGGTGGAGACCATAGTATTTCTGATTTCTAAGAAAGTAAATCACTCATTCTGGGATGTCTCCTGTTCCTACCAGGAAAATCTCTACAAATGCTGCTATGGGTAACCAGGTAACAAGGATTCATTTTTCTTTATGATAAAGGGGAATGAAAGAGTAGAAAATAAAAGAACTGGGTGCAGTAGGGGCAAGCTCCCACCAGTGTCCTTCCATTTACGCAAATTCTTCCCCTCAAATCTGTGGTGTACAGTGTGCTCAAGGAAGACTATGACCCTAGTGTGAGGGATGCTGAGCCCTCTTCAGGGTGGCTTTCCACCTCTGATGTCTACCTGGGTCACCTAACTCTCACCTGTGGCTCCAAGAAGCCGTAGCATGCACAGTGGCATCACTCTGGTAAACCCTTTCAGCAGGTGGACTAAACCAGGCTAAGGATAACCAAGGGAGTCTCAAACCCATCAGTGAGTTAGGGAGTGTCTACCCCAAACATGGGAAGTCTTCTACTTGAGTGGGACTATAACTGAGTGAAGCCCCTTATGGTTGCAATGAGTCTTCCTTTATCCCAAGGCCATGTCAGCAGGAGTTGCAAAGTTTCCACTCCCCAAGGTCAGGGGGATAACAAAGATTATACAGCACTGTGCTGATTGACCCCATCTATGGAAGGATACAGAAAAATTATCTCTCGTTGGGTAAAACTGGATCTGAGTAATGATGCAAACAGGGCCTGAAATGCTTTGCATCAATTAGCTAGATACTCACAGAAGGATTGTGAGCCCAGTTATCTAGCCAATAGGTAGCAGGCCAGGGGGATGGGGCTGTGTTAGGGACTAGCATAAAAGCCTCCACGCCTCCATACTTTGCAGTCCTCCTAGAGCTGTAACTCATGTTATGGAGGTTGTGCCCTCTTCTTGAAGAGCAAATAAACTCCTTTTTGTTCTCTGGTTCCGGTCTTCTGATTATTCTGTTTAAGGAGAAGCAAGGCTAGAACACATGGTTCTGATCCCACAACACACTGGTGGAATGGGTGGATGAGAACAATTTGTTCCAATGGCCATGAAGCCAACTGAAGCAGCTGCTGTGGAACTCTTAGAGCTTGGTTAGACATCCAAGATGCCAAGGTCATCCACTGCATCTAGAGCCATCACCATGACTCTGTCTTGCCATGCTGGATCATGATGACTTTGGAAGAGACAGTGAGGCAGATGACTGTGTAGACTAGCTCACTGAAATCCAATTACACATGCAACAAAAGGCATCAGCCTGGGGCAGCTAGGTAGCAGTGGATAGAGCACCAGCCCTGCAGTCAAGGGAACAATTCAAATCCGACCTCAGACACTTAATAATTACCTAGCTGTGTGACCTTGGGCAAGTCACTTAACCCCATTGCCTTGCAAAAATCAAAAAAAGAAAAGAAAAGAAAGAAAAGAAAAGTAACTCTAGGGGCAGTTAGATGGCTCTGGTGTCAGGAAGACTTGAGTTCAAATCTGACCTCACATGCTTAATAATTACTTAGCTATGTGACAAGTCACTTAACCCCCACTGCCTTTCAAAAAAGAAATCAAACAAAAAAAGATATCACCCACAATTTACCATTCCTCTAAGTCCTGTGGTGACAGGTGAGTGGATGATGCTCTTGAGATTTCCCAGTCACCAATGGAGTGAAACAATGCTTTATGGCATGGTGTTTTCAACCATATCATCTAACTTCTTAACTGAGGATGAACACGGCTTCAAGGTCAGCTACCACACTGATGAGCAAATTCTTCAACTTGAAAAGGCTACAAGCCAAGACCACAGTGGAAGGAGTGTTGGTACAGGATCTTCTATTTGTAGATGATTGTGCCTTCAAAGCAACCTCTGAAGCTGAGATGCAGCAGAGTATGGATCTATTCTCTGCTGCTTGGGCTCATTTTGATCTAACAATGAACACCAAGAAGACACAGATGCTCCATCAACCAACACTACACCAACCATAGGTCGAACCATTGATGACAGCAAATGGAGACGTTTTGAGTTCTATGGACAAGTTCACTTCGCTTGGCAGTGTCCTTTCCAGGGAGGGACACATTGACAATGAGATTGACATTCACATTGCCAGAGCTATCTCAGTATTTGGGAGGCTCCAAAAGCAAGTGTGGGAGAGAAAAGGTATTAGACTGACCACGAGACTGAAGATCTACAGAGCTGTTGTGTTGACCTCATTGTTATATGTTTGTGAAACTGGACAGTCTGCTGGTGCCTTGTCAGGAAACTGAATCTCTTCCATTTAAATTATCTTGTGAAGATTCTGAAGACCACCTGGCAAGAGAAGATTTCCCCTATACTGGGGTCCTTTCCTAGCTAAATGGCCTAGAATTCCAACATCACTACAGAGAGTGCAATAAATACATTCTTAGAATGCCAAAAAAAAAGCTGTTTTATAGAAAACTCCCACAGGGCCAGCACTCACAAGGGGGTCAGAAACGATACTGAGACCCCCTGAAGGTCTCACTGAAGCACTTTAGAACTGATTGTACAGCTTGGGAGACCCTGGCACAGGACTGCCCAGCATGGCGTGCCCTCCTCCGTGAGGGGGCTGCACTCTCTGAGAACCCTAGAATTGAAGCAGCTCAAAGGAAACATGACACACTTAAGTTTAGAGTCCCCACCCCAGGTATTCACATGGACTATTTGTGCCCAACCTGTGGTAGAGCATTTTGAGCTTGTATTGGTTATCAGCCACAGTGGTGCTATTCAGCTCCCCTTCATTCAGTTCTCATCTCTGTGCTGATGGTTGTCAGCCTTCCTACAAGTCCCAGCTCAAATCCAACTTCTGGGATGATTTCAGAAAAAAGCAGAGAAGACTCATGGGAGAAGGAAATTGAGAAAAATTTCCAAAACAATATTGTCATGATCATCAGCTGTGAAAACCTTAGCTGCTTTAATCAATAAAGAGATCGAGCACAAATCTAATAGACTCATGGGGGAAAATACTTTAACCTCCAAATAGAGAAGAGGTGAGTTCTGAATGCAGTCTGAAGCACACCTTTTTCTAGTTCTTTCCTTTATCTTATTTTCATTTGGAGGAAGGGGAGATATTATTTGGATGAGTGCTATCATTTATTTCCCTCTCAGTGAGGAGAGAAGAGAGTAGAGGAGAGAATATGGAAGTGAAAATAAAAATAGAATTGAATTTTCAAAAATTGGAAAGCAAAAGAAAATAAAATCTCTTCTCCTATAAGAAGCTTTATGGGACATGCATTAAAGTTTGTAATTTCTCCCTGAGATCATCTCCAGTTTATTCAGCCTAGATCTTGATTACACTTCTGAATTGTTTGGTGTCTCCCCCACTAGACAGCCATGGGGCAGGGACGATCTTTTTTGTCTTTCTTTACAGCCCAAGAATTTAGCACAGACCTTCATAAATATTGATTGACTGGTTGGTTTGGAGGGAATCAAAGAATCTTAGCAGAGGGAAGGAGCTTTCACCTCCTATTCAATTAATAGAGAGTAAAGTCAAGACCAGGAGAAGGGCAGGGACTGGTACAACTCTCAAGATGGACTATCCAGCCTCCATTTACCAAGAAACCCAGCACACTCCATGGATGCAGGGGATGCGGGTCTCCTGAGAAACCGAGTCAGTGTGTCTGCAAAACAGCAAGAGGCCAAGAGGGTCTTTAAACCATTACCTTTGTCATTTCACAATTGTGGTCCTCAAGGATCCCTAACAATTCCCCCCTTTTTATTTTTCCATAATTGGGTTTTCATTCGATTAAGATTATTCTGCAAAGCAGACCACGCAAATTGAGCAAGAAATGATAGTATGATTAAAACCAGAAGGGTTGCTCCTATAGTGGTAGCAATGGTGTATAAGGTGTGCTATCCCCAAGATCGATCACTAAAATAATCAATGGTTTTTGAACTGTCTTATCTGGTAAAAGATCTTGTTTAGAAGCATCATTAATTTGTTGTTCTAAATAATATTAATCTTCAATTTGCATAGAAATATAACATCATCTATAATTCCATTAAGATGATTCTTAATTCTTTCCCATGAGTGATAAGACTCATTATACTATAATTTTGTCAAGTGAAAAGATGAATATTGATAATCACATGCCAAACTATCATATCTATTTTATCCCCAACATTCTCAATAGTGTCCCTTAGTGCTTTCATGGCCTTATAAAATTCCTCATCTATAATTCACTGTTCCTTGAATCCCAAAGAGACATTCTTAGCTAACTCTTCTAGGAATTGAACCTGTACCATTTCATTCTTTCCAGTGCTTACAGACATTGCTAGAGAAAGTGATGAAGTAATAATAGATACTAATAAAAATATTCCCAGAATAACACATGAAATGCATCTTTTTCTTTTATTTCTATAGGATATTGAGATACCTTTTTTCTATTTCTGAAAACACATGATCAGCCCTACTGAGCTTTTACAGGTATCATCACATACCTTGGCCTAGTAATGATAAATATTGTTCCTAGGGTTTTACTACCAATACATTCTGTTACAGTACAATTTAGACAGGACTCATTGTAATAACCATTCATTACTGATATATTTACAGTAGATCCATACATGGAGGCATAATTGTTCCCCAGACAAGTCCTCCCCATCAATGTCTCATGTGAAGTGATTCTGTTGGAAGTATCTCTTCGTGTGATATTGCTTAGTCCCATAATCATAGCTATTTTCCAGTCATCTCCTAAAGTTTTTCCCCACCTACCCATATATAATGGAGCAAGGAATCCATGATAACATGTAAACATATCTATTATAGCAGGTAGCTTGTCTGCAGGAAAGGAATAACATCATTGGGTATCTCTGTTAGATGATAGGTTACCAGAACTACTGGAATACACATGCAGTTATTTTGGAGAAACAGAGAGGAGATTTTGCTGATAATCCAGTAAAATTAGAGCGAACAGGAGGATTAGTGTGATTGTAAAATGGATCATGTTCAAATTGTGGTTGAACTATTTGTGAAAGATTTAGGGGTCTTTTTGTCTTCTTCCACAACTCGGACCTAAAGATAGTTGAGGATAAAAAACCCCATCTCTTTTCTTCCTCTGGGCATTCTGCCATGCTAGTCTGCATTTGCGATAACAGCATCACAACAGTCTGTAGTTTTTGTATGCTCTGCTTGTTTTTTTTCTTTTACCCCTTTTATATAATCTTCAATGATAGATCTCACATTTCCTTGAGCAATCTGGCATTCACCTCCATCTGTAGAGATACAAAGGAAACCTGGCCCTTTTGTTAATACCTTGTTAGGTCCTCTCTATATTCCATCCTGATCCTTCCACATAACTTGTTCATTATGTACCTTTTGTACAACTTGTTTATTTAGTTTAGAATTGCTATTGCCATTCACTGGAGGATGGCAGTAGTACCTCATGGCCAGAGTTATCCATTGTTATTAATTGTATGTATAACATGCCATGTCTATTCTAACTTTAGGTTTATTCCCAAAATTTCCCTTCTTTTGTTTTTAGAGAAGGGTTTTCAATGTCCTGTTTGCATGTTCTACAATAGTCTGACCACGGGGGTTACAAGATATTCCTGTTATATATGTATTTAAATTCCTTACAAAAGGTTCCATAAGACCTAGAAACATATGCTGGACCATAATTTGTATTAATGGAAACTGGGAGAAACAGGAGATCAAATGAGAGCGATTTCCATTTTATTCTAGGGGAGCATTAATTTTTCTTTTCTTTCAGTGGCCCCTATGAAAAATCCATAGAGATGTTAAGTCCTGCTTGCATGACTAAGTCTCTTCCCTATAAGATCTTGGGAAGTCCTTGTACCACATATGGTCTAATTTTCCCCTGTTTATTTTCAAATTCCCAATCTCATACAACCTTCTTCTAAGTTTACCATTTTTGCCTCTTTAAAATTAAACATTAAATTCTTAACCTACAATCTTAAAGTTTCAAAAAGTTGTCTGAATCTGTTCTTATACAAAGTTTACTAATTATACATAACCCATTTCAATTCAATGTATATTCCCTTTACTCCCTAAAACTTTTATAATACATAAAAATTCTTGAGACCAGATGTTTCTAAAATCTTTTTTTATGATTACAAGATTTTCTTTATAGTTCTCTTAATAATCTTATAAATTCCAAATTCATATTCAAAGTTACCTTAAATTATTTTCCTTTTCAAAAATATAGAAGTTTACAAATCCTTCTTATCTGTATCAGTGCTTTTCTAACTTCTCAGTGCTCTAATGTAAAAGAACTTTCCATCCTCACTGACAAATGATGTTCTGGGAATTGGAGATTCCTCACGTTTTGAGATATCAAGGTAGTATGCACTAATTATTTAAACATGCTAATTAAGACCAATTCAAAAATAATTTTAGGGACAATTTCAATTTCTTCTAGGTCCCTTATAAGTATAATTTGCAAATCAGTAAATAAAATTCTATTAGTCTATCAGACCAGAAAAGAGACAATAGAAAATAAGAGAAAATAACAGAACCCCTTCTCCTCCAAAAACAATATTATTGTCAGGAAAATCTCCCTTTTTTGGTGCCAATCATAAGTTTTGGGGAAAAAAGATCTACTTTTGAAACGAGAGAATGGAAAGAAGACTGGTCAATCAGAACACAGAGAGCAACAGGTCTGAGAGACAGCTGAGGGTTTTCCTCTGACTGTATTTTAAGGGAAATACATATAGACATGTAAACAGAGTCAGAACATTTAGAACCAAAGAGGCCCCCAAAATCTGCTCTCATACTAGAGGCTCTCTTTAAACATTACACAAAGATACCAGATTACAACAAGATACCAGATAAACACACACACACACACACACACTCTGGCCAGAAAAACAAGACAAAACAAAACCAAAAGAAGCAAATCTTCCAAGAAACCAGAAGAAAAATGCAAAGAACATTCCATTTTTCACAATCCATTTTTCGATTCAAAGGTTTTGATATCTAACATTTCTTGATTTTTAACTATAAATAACTATAGCTTTGGAGAAGGCAAACAGTCATTCAAAAATCCCTCAACTTAATTATGTCCCTATTCAGCTTAGAGTAAACCAAATAGCTTCTTTTAAAGGAACAGCCCTCAATCTTTTCTGGGAGGGGAGTCTTCTAGTTTTAAATCCTCAATCGTCCCATTATTTTCTGTAATAATCAAATTATGTACTTCAAAATGAACCTGATTATCTTGTCTTTCTGATCTTAAATAGCATTTTTAACATTTTATTTTATCAAGTCTTCATGAAACAATTCTCTCTCTCCTATCTACTGCTTTTTCTTAATTCCTCTCTCAGTTATCTTCAAGCTGTCCAATCTCTCACAGCCCTTTGAACCATCTTTATGGTTATCATAGGTCTAGAGGACTGTATTTTTTTCTGTAAACATTCCCATTACTGGTGCGGAACCTGAATTTTCTAAGAATATTCCTTGTGCTACTATTTGGCTTCAATCTCTATATGATTTTGTAGGGGATTAAAAACTGAGCTTTCATTCCCTTCTGATATAGCAACCTGGATAGGTAAGCCAGTATATAAGACAGTATAGTCTGTACTCCGTGTGTTTGCCACTAAACATTTATTACGACCCATTTTTGGTTCTTGTATAGGAAGAGTAACTGTGGTACCAGCTCCAATTACATAATTTCCTCGGGAACAGAGATGAATTAAGAATGCTCCTTGTGAGCGGTTAATTCCCGATATTTCTTTCTTAATTCCTTTGTCCCTGATCTGACCTCTTCCTCTATTCCTAGCATTCCACATTTGTTTTCCTGGGCATTTGTTTTCCTGGGTGGGAGTGGCTCGGCCCGACATTGGGTTTCAATGACATTCATTTGCCCAATGTCCTGGTTTTTGCACTTTGGACAGGGAGTTATTGGCTGAGGACCTCCCCCCTTTTTTCTACAGGCCTTTTTTATATGTCCAATCTTTCCATATTTAAAACACTTTATACTATTTTTTTTCAAAATACTGAGCCATGGTTTGTGCCATGATTTGTGCAGAATAGGTGGCAGAACCTATGCTGGAACATTTTTGAATCATTTCTTCCAGTAAAGCATCCTGCCTACTCCCTATTAAAGCTTTTTTACAGTCAGCATTACAGTTAATTCTTATTAATTGTTTTAACATCGAATCTATGCCAAGGATATTCCCCTGTGCTTTTAACCACTGCAACCTACATTCCTGGCTTTAATGAGGCTGCCACAATTCTGCAGCCTTCTGTAATTTCTGGCATCTGATCTAAGACCCAGGGAGATGCTTTATAAACAATTTCCAAATATTTCTTTATGTCTCTAATTTCTACTGCACATCCCTTCTTCTTCAAAGCCTTGTATGAGTTTCTTTATCTGAAATTCCTAGTATTTGTCCCATGATAAGATTTTTCTTACCTCACCAATCCATATATACTGGGGCTGCAGCTGGAGACCTCTTTTGCTTCTAGAGGCTGATTCGCCCTATGGTAGAAGTAATCTTCCCCAGTCCCCTAGGAGACCCCATGTTATGGGCGCCACTTGTAAGGTGCACCGGCTACTCTGAGTTCTCTGACCAGAAGAGAACTGTTCTTGGCTTCAGTGATGAGACAGGGAGGCAGAGATTTTATTAGGTTCCCATAGCTGCTTACATCCTAGTCTACCTCCGTACTCATGGACAACTCATGCTACCAGCTTAAGCACCAATCATGTTAAAGATTACAAATTGGTTCAATCATTACACATTGGTTCATTGCTCTTGCCATAATGCGATTCTTGGTCAATGTCAGGAGATACAAAGGAGCCGGGTCATGCTGATCTTATGGAAAAGCAAAGGGGTTTGGGTCATGCAGGTCTCCTGAGAAACCGAGTCAGTGTGTCTGCAAAACAAGAGGCCAAGAGGGTCTTTAAACCATTACCTTTGCCATTTCACAACTGTGGTTCTCAAGGATCCCTAACAGGCAACTGATAGAGAAACTGAGAAACCTGGCAAGGAGAACATGAAGGAGGATGCCCCCAGGCTCAGCATGTCCAGCCTTGGAACCTTGGCGGCTTTAGGGACCTCTTCCTGTCTCAGGAACTGCACAAACTGCCCATGAGCAACAACCCTTCTGGGTTGGACTGATGTTCCCCTCCCAAAATTGTGTTGCTCTCCCATAGGTCCCCTCAATGACCCTTGCTTTCTCACATACTGCCAGTCTCTCCCTATCTACTTCTTCATTGCCTAAACACATGCCTGTGCTCCCCCACCCTTTCCTGTCTTAGCTCCTGGAGGAGGGGGGGCTGCAGGAGGAGTCTCCACTTTCTCTCTCTCACTTTCTTTTCTTGTGGCAAATTTTTTATCTATCTCTTAAGATTACAATGAAATGAATGAACAGAAAACAGATTATGGAACATGAATGCAACAGAATATTACTACAATGTGAAAAAAAGAATGGATGTTACATTAGATTGTTTTCTGAGGGGGATGGGAGGGAAGGGAGGAAGAAAATGTAAATCTCATCATTTTATTTAAAAATTTAAAAAATGAATGTTGAAAACTGTCATTTTGCATATAGTTGGAAAAATAAATAAATAAAATAAATAACATTTTTAAAAAATTGAAAATATAATTAATATAAAGATGTGAAATATCCAGAAGACTTAGATGAACTGATGCAAAATGAAGTAAGAAGAATCAGGAATACAATATCTAGACAAAGGTTCTTAATCACAGATATTTCCCTAAATGCCCCCTGCCCCTCATGCCTGCTCAGTACAGGGAGTTGTCCCCAGGGCAGCTACAGGGAAAAGAAGGTGGGGCTGAGGGTCGAGGGGTGAACTCTGGGAGAAGGCCTGGGAGTGAGCCCTGGAGAGGCAGGGGTCAGGGGGACCCTTTAGGCTCTGCTTTTCTTGAGGGCCCATTGCTTAGACCCTTCCTCAGGGCTGAGCCAGGCTTGGTGATCCCCTGGGTGAAGCCGGTGACCCTCTGGTGTGAAGGACCCCCGGGAGCTGATCTGTACCGTCTGTGGAAGGGAGAAAGCTACCTGAACATGGAGAAGTCTGGGGATGGGGGGGAGGCCTGGTTCCTCATCTCTTACCTGACAGTCCAGACTGCTGGGAGATACCAATGTGACTCCATGAACCAGTCATTGTGGTCAGAGGCCAGTGACCCCCTGGAGCTGAGAGTGACAGGTGAGAGGAGACTCCCCCCACCTCTCAGTCCCAGTCTTAACCTCTGGCCTAGCCAGGGCTGGCTCTGGGCCCCTGCCAGCCCCGGGCTCCCTAGAAGCCAGGAGAGGGAGAGGACCATGAAGCAGCTGCTGCTCCTCTTCTGCCAGCTCCTGCCTGGGCACAGGGGGGAGGGCTGTGCTGTTCTCATGCCAGGCTCTCTTTCGCCCCCAGGCTCCTTTCGCCCCCCTCCCTCTCAGCCTTGCCCAGCTCCCAGGTGGCCTCAGGACAGCAGGTGACCCTCCAGTGTCAGTCACGGCTGGAGTATGACAAGTCTGCTCTGTACAAGGAGGGAGAACAAATCACCCACTGGGTGTTCCAATCCTATGGCCGGGGGGCTCAGGTGAACTTCTCCATCCTGGCTGTGACCCTGGCTCATGGAGGGACTTACTGATGCTACAGCTTTATCAGTAACTACCCATATGTGTGGACAGCCCCCAGTGACCCCCCTGGTGCTCAGGGTCACAGGTAAGAGACCCCCAGCCCTCCCCACCCCTCCGACCCCCACTAATTCCCCTCACTGACCCTGGGGCCATACAGTCTGCTCAGGCTCCTGCCCCAGAGGGCCCCAGGGGCCAGGAGACTTGGGGGACAGGAGGCTCAGAGGGAGGGGGTGGGGAGTGGGCAATGGGTCTTCCTCAGAGAGAATGGCCTCCCCTCCCTGACCCCAGGACCATTTTCCACTTTGATCACCCCCCCAGACATTCCCCTGGATGCAGACCCCCAGGCAAGGTGCTAGGAAGTCAGGGGGCCTCTTTGAGGAGGACAGAGAACAGCCAAGATTAGGCTAGGGGTCTCTCCCAGCCTGTAAGCCCCTAGCTCTGCTCTCCTGCCCTTCCGGGGGGGCACCAGAACCTCCCAGCACACAGAGGCAAGTGGCAGGACTCTGACCCTCCTCCCCCCTCCCCCCACTGGTCCAGGAGCCCATTTCACAGATGGGAAAGTGAGGCCCTAGAGGGCAGGGACTTCACCCATCCCACTCCCCATCCTGGCTTCCCTCCAGACCAGGGTCCCCCAGCTGTCTCTTACCTAGGGGCCTCACCAAAGTGGGTCGGGCCAGATTAGTCAAGGGCCAGGAAGGGGTCATTCTGCCCCTGCTGCTCTTGTTTCAGCCCCAGCCACCCCAGGTCTCTCCAGGCTCCAAGTGGGCATCTTGATGGGCACTTCAACCCTCCTCCCCCTCTCCTGCCGATGCTGGCAATGCCGAACAAGACTCAGTGAGTTCTTGAGTCTGGGGCTGGGGGAGGGATGTGGGTGAACTGAACCCCACTAAAGGCTGACTCTTCTTTACAGGGAAGGGGGGCAGAGAGGTAGAGGCCAAGGCCACCAGGAGGTAGGGTCCCCGACACCCCCGATGCCCCCCAGCATACCTGCCCACCTTCCCAGACCTCCCCGTTCACATTCTGTGTCTTCTTGCTCTCCAGCTCTGACCCAGCTGGGAAGCCCCTGAAGGAGAAGTTGTGTGAGTATGAGGGGCAGCAGGGCCAGGGCAGTGTAGGACTGGGGTTCTGGCCCCTCATGCCTTCTCCTCTGGCCTCCAGATGCTGTTGTGAGCGAAAAGAGATAGACAGAGGAGGCCGGACCAGGGGTCATGGCTGTGAGTCCCTCCCAGAACCCTCCTCCCTTCCCCAGCTCTCCTGAAGGGAACAGAAAGGGGAGGCTCCCCCAAGGTCACACAGCTAGGGAGGGGTCAGGGTTCTTTGGTCCTTTCAGCCCCCCTGTACCATGTCCACCTCCATCCCCTCATCTCCTCCTGTTGGGCTCCCCCAGGGGAAGACCCTCAGGAAGTGACCTACACCAAGGTTAGGGGTAAGGACCCTCCCCCTGGCTGCCCTGAGGTAACCTTCACCAGAGCCCAGGGGACCCCAGGGGACCCCAGAAAGCTGGGGCCTCCCTAAGTCTGTGGCTGAGAAAACGGAAGCTGCCAGATGTGATGGGGAAGCTCCGTGTTTACACCCACCCCCCTCAGAGACACTGGGGCCACATCTGGAAGAGGTCCCCCCAGCCCCCAGTGCTCTTTGCCTTTGAACCCCAGGGCTGGGCTCAGCCCCTTCCCACTCATGGGGAACTTCCAGAAAAAAGGCCGTTTATGACACATTTTCTCTGTGCTAGGGAAAGGAGAAAAGCCCCTATTCTGAGGGGAGGAAGAGACCCAGGGAGAGTTTCAGCTGAAGATGGGAGTCATTTGTTGTGATGGAATGGCCTCAGGTTCTGATGTTGGGCCATTTGGTCTGAGGACTTGGGTGCAGGAACCTCTTTGTTCAGCATCTGTTCTGGCCTAAGATACCTACAGATGACTCAGTTTCCCCATTTGCCTGGTGCATGGCGGCCTGCTCCATTCAATGGTGGTGGTCTTCAGGGCCGGTTGCCTCCCTACAGATTGCTTTGCAGCCATGATGGGAGGGGCTGGGGGGCTGCAAGGCTCACTACCCCAGGGGCCAGGTGGCAGTCCCCCTGCCTCAGGTACCCCACCTCCCCACTCCATGCCTCCTCCAATGACCAGCAGAGTCATGTCCTAAAGCACTGAGTGCATGGCAGCCCCCTCCATCCATAAACCCCCTCAGAGACAATGCAAAATGGGGGGTGGGATTGCAGGCCCTTCAGGCCTAGGCCAGCCCCCTCCCACCTGTCCTCTCACACTTTCTCCTCAGCAATTGAGCTCACTTGTTGCCCCCTAATCAAGACCCTTGGGACTCTTGTGGCCTCATCTGGCCCCTCCCCCCATTCCTCTGCCAACCTCCGTTCCCCATTTCTCCTCCATGTGGCCCATTCTCTCCATTAGACTGGAAGCTGATTTAGAGCAGCATCTGCCTTTATCCTCTTTGGGGGGCCCTAGCCTTGGTGGACCAATGGGGTGGGGGGCAAGGTGGAAAGGGGGCTGCTGCAGGGGTCCAGTTTCAGTCCCAGGCCTGAGGAGCTGCTGCTGCTGCTGGTGGGAAGCTTTCTCCACTTCCACCCCCCTAAGGGCTGCAGGGGCTGGCAGGGAGGTGGAGGTCACCACCAGAGTCCCCCCCAGAGTCCCCTCATCTCCTCCCTCTGGGGGGGAGGGTGGGCTCAGCATCGTCAGGACACCTTGACATGTCAAAGAACTTTATTCCAAAGTGTAAACCTTGGGGGTGGGGGGCTTTATTTAATCTTCCTCCTCATAGTCCTTGGTGCCACCGGACCCCAGACCTTCTTGGCATTCTTCTGGAACAATTCTGGGCAGGTGGGAGGGGCAGAGGGGCAAGGACGGGGAGGCAGGTGCTGGGGGGGTCTGTGGATGCCCATGGAGAGCCATCTATTCATCAAGAAACATCTGGGAGGCACCTCCTCTCTCCCACACTGGACCAAGGGTTGGGTTGGGCTCCAGAGGCTCAGAGGAAGGGGTGCTGCCTCCTCCAGAGAGAGAAAGGGACTTGGCCTACCCCACCCTTCTCCTCTCCTACCTCACTTTCCTCTACCTAATACAGCTTCCGCCCCATGACTATCCCCAGCAGGGATGACCCTGGACATCCCTGACTTCAGTTCAACCAAAAAAATCCAAATGTGAACCCCCAAAGCAGGGGTGCCAGGAAACCCCGAGGAAGAAGAGAGCGTAGAAGCAGGGCAGTGCCCTGCTCCCACCAGGAGCATTAGTGAGGAAGAGCTGCAGCCAGCCCCCCCCCCCCCATGGAAGCAGGGATGTCTGTCTTGGGAGAAGCCCCAGTGACAAGAAGCCTGAGTCTAATCGGGGCTGGCTCCCAGAACAGGCCCCCGGAGGAGGGGTTGGCAGAGGGGCAGGTGCCAGCCACCAGGCTTTGGGCAGACACACTGGCACTGGAAGGAGGGGGACCTTGGAGAAGGGGGGCTGAGGGAGGGAGGAGGAGCCAGGATGAGCACATCACTTAACACAAGGGTTCAGTTTCTCTCATAAAATGGGGGCTCTGCTACTGGGGCTCCCTGTTCCCCAGGGCCATGGAAAGGAGAGCATTGTGTAGACTAGGAGTGTAAAATGTGGCCCAGGATCCGACTAATAAATGCTTTAGTAAATGAGACCCAGAGCTCTCACTAAAATGAAAGGTCAAAAATATATTATCTATTGTTTGCTAAAAACTTTAAACGTAAAGTTGTAGAGAATTGGAGGGAACCACTGGCTGGGACTCTGAGGCCCAAAATGAACAACATCATGGGACCTCCAGGGGCAGACACCCCCAGGCATCTGTTCTGGAGGGCCAGCCACCCCCACCCACCTGGGCCCCCTACCCACACACTCACTGTGCCCCCAGGGCAGGACCAGCTTTATTCTATCTCCTAGAAAGGGTAGAAAATGCAGAGGGCTCACAGAAACCCACCAACAAGTAGTGGTACCCTCCTCCACCCCCAGAACTTACTTCCCACAGGGAGGGCCTTATGTATAGCAAGAGGTAAATAAAGGCAAGGGGAGGGGGAGGGGAGCACACACATTCCTGAGAGTCAGTGATGAGAAAAATATATGTTGACCCTCCCTCTAATAGTCACTGGTCACATGGATTTATTGACTAGATAGCCAAGAAAAGTCAGATGTTGGAAGCAGCCTTAGTCACCAGCCTTGTTGGCTTTATAATATACATATGGAAAGAGAGAGATGGGCAGAGGTGGGGGCTGACAGGAGACCCTCACCCTAGATAATCTTCACCTGAGGGTAATTTGGAAGAAAGATTTATAGATGAGATGACATGGGCCCTGGTCAGGGACCACCTCCCCTGGTCATAAAATGTATTCTAACACAACTTCCCAGGTCATTTGACCTTCTCCGAAGTTCAAGAAGACTTTGGGGAGGGGGCCAGAAACAAGATGGCTGAGTGAGGGCAGGAACCCCAGAAACTCTTCCCCCCAAAAATCTGAAAACTGGTAAAATTATGACTCTAGTCAAATTTTAAAGGGGCAGAAGCCAAAGAATGACTGAGTGATGCATCGTGCCTGTCCAAGACAACTTGAAGATCCATAGGAAAGGTCTGTTTCCCCAGGACCGGAGCTTGTAAAGAGCTGCAGCATATCAGGGCCGTAGCAATTCCACATAGGAGAAAACCAGCTCTAGCTTTCCAGGAACAGGACCGAGGTGCCTGGGTCCCTGGGATGCCTGGGCCCATCTCACCAGGAACCAAGTGGGGTTCAGTTCACCCACATCCCTCCCCCAGCCCCAGCCCCAAGAACTCAGTGAGTCTGGTTTGGCAGGTGACAGAAGAACAAGAAGTCTGGGAATCCCTGGAGACAAATTGAAGGGACAGTGAGAGACCTCTGCTGTACCAGAGTGAGCCAAGCCAGGGCCGGTATGGAGCCCCCCAACACTTCCAGTGTGCTCAGCCCACAGCCACCGGTAAGGGGGTGTGGAGAGACTGCAGGGGTCTCTCTGCTCTCCCTGGGGAAGGACTCGATGACTTTGCCCAGGCTCAAATCCAGGGCCCAGTCTGGGCCCCCACATTACTGTAGAGAAGCATGGACCCTCCTCACAGCTCTGGGGCAGTTGGGGAGGGGGGGTTGTGATCATCCTCAGACTAGAGTACAGGCTTATAGAGCTGGTAGAGCCTCTCATAAAAACTTGAAGGAATTGGAGTTCCAGGCGTTATCCCCCCCCCCCAAAGCATTAGAAATACATTAAAATCAAGTCATAGGCCGGGGAAATGAGCAGACAACAAAAAAAGAAGACTCCGGCCATAGATAATGACTGAGGTCCCAAGGAGGATCAAAACTCACACTCAGAAGGTGATGAAGTTGAAGTTTTTGGATCCAAAGTCTCCAAGAGAAATAGGAAATGGGCTCAGTTTGTGGAAGAGCTTAGGAAAGACTGTGAAAAGCAAGTAAGGGAGGGAGAGGAAAAACTGGGAAGAAAAATGAGAGCGATGCAGGAAAATCATGAAAACCAACTTGGAGAAGAAGATACAAAAATACTGAAGAAAATAACATGTTAAAAACCATGACTGGCACATGGTGGTCCTCCATAAATATTTGTTGTCTGGTTGGTTTGGAGAGAATCAGAGTCTTAGCAGGGGAAGGGGCTTTGACCTCTGGTTCATTTAGCAAAGGGAGAAGTGAAGACCCAGAGAAGGGCAGGAACTGGGTCATATCTCAAGCTGGGCTCTCCAGCCTCCCCTGCCAAGAAACCTAGACCGCCTGTATGGATGCAGGGGAAACCACGAAAAAGGAAGGGCTCATCTCTTCTCTTCACTGAGGGCAGGGCTTGGGGAACTTGGTTTGGCACAAGCCTGACCCCACCGTGTGCTGATGACTCTCTACTATGAGGTTCATGTGTCCACTCTGTCCTCACCAGCCTTGGAGGGCACAATGGGCCCCACAATCTCTACCCACCACTGCCTTGGTAAGTTCCAGGAAGAGGGGAACTTCAAGCGGGAGACCAAGGCTGGCAGGAACCTGAGAGACATTGCACCCACTTCTCCTTCCCATTGTACTGAGAGGAAATGGTGGTACCAGGAGAAGGGGCACAAGCAGAACAGTGGCCCAGGGCTCCTGGTGCCTGTCTGCCCCCCCCCATCCAGTCCCAGCTGGAGCTCTGGGGCCTCATCCCCTTTACCCTCAGGTTTGGGGACAAGGATGTGGGTTCTGGGGCAGGAAGCTGAATCTAGCCCAGAGCCTCTCCTCCAGGGCTGTGTCTGTGCTGGGGCATCTGGGCACAAGAGGGAGAGTCCTGTCCCCAAATGCCCCCTGCCCCTCCTGCCTGTTCAGCACTGGGAGCTGTCCCCAGGGCGGCCAGAGGGAAAGGAAGATGGGGAGTGGGTCCAGGGGAGGATTCTGGGAGGGGGCCTTGAGGTGAGGCCCTGTTGGGGCAAGGGAGAGGGGGATGATGGGCTCTGCTTTCCTTGTAGGCCTATTGCCCAGACCCTACCTCAGGGCTGAGCCAGGCTCAGTAGTCCTCTGGGGGGTGCCAGTGACCCTCTGTGTGTGAAGGGCCCCCAGGGGCTGATCTGTACCTTCTGCAGAGTCACTGGATGGGGAGGATGTCAGAACCTGGGGACTCTGGGGTTTTGGGGGAGGGGATATTTCTTTTTGGTGCTTCAAATCAAGAGAGGACAAGAAGTCCATCAGTCCAATGTGAAGATTACAGATGGGAGGGAGGCCCAGGTCCTCCTTAGAGACCAAAAGCTACTAAGAGATATTAATGTCACTACATGAACCCATCATCTTGTTCAGAAGTCAATGAACCCTGGAGCTGATAGTGACAGATGAAAGGAGGATTGCCAACCACCCCCCAACATTCAGTCCCAGCCTTGGACTCTGGCCCCAGCCAGGGCTGGCTCTGGGTCCCTGGATCCCCGGAGTTCCCTTGAAGCCAGGAGAGGGAGAGGAGTATGAACCAGCTGCTGCTCATCCTCTGCCAGCTTCATCCTGGGCACAGGGAGGGGAGGATTATGTCTGTTCTCAAGCCAGGTTCTCCCCCCCACCAGGTCTCTATGACCACCCCCAGCCTTGCCTAACTCCCAGGTGGTCTCAGGACAGGAGGTGGTGACCCTCTAGTGTCAGTCAGATGGACGGTATGACAGATCTGCTTTGCACAAGGATGGAGAAGAGATCACTTATGGAGTGATCCAGTCCCATGGCCAGGGGGCTCAGACCAACTTCTCTATCCCAGCTGTGACCCCTGCCCATGGAGGGATATATCAATGCTACAGCTTTTTTTTTTAGATTTCTTTTTTCAAGGAAATGGGGTTTAGTGGCTTGCCCAAGACCACACAGCTAGGTAATTATTAAGTGTCTGAGGCCAGGCTGGATTTGAACCCAGGTACTCCTGACTCCAAGGCTGGTGCTCTATCCACTGTGCAACCTAGCCGCCCCAATGCTACAACTTTGACAGTAACCTCCCTTATGTGTGGACAGCCCCCAGTGACTCCCTGGTGCTCAAGGTCTCAGGTGAGAGAGCCCCACCACTCCAAACCCATTAAGATCCCTCACTGGCCCTGGAGCCCCACACGGCCTGCCCAGGTGCTGCCCCAGGGGACCACAAGGGTCATCAGAGGAAGTTTAAGCATTGAGGGAAGGAGGAGAGAGGCTGGGGTGAGCAGGAGCTCAGAGGCCTCCCAGGCTCTCAGGCCTCTGTCCCCCCGCCCCCCACACACAGATAGCGTCCCAGGCTGGGTTCAGGGAGGGGGAGCTGAGGGTCTCAGCAGGTGCTCAATTTTCCAGGGTGGGAGGCCTGAGAATGAAGCCATCTGACAGTGACTAACACCCATCCCTGTAGGCAATGTAGTCCCCCTCCTCGTGACCAGGTCCTCATTATCCTGGGCATCCGGCTGACTGAGACCTGGCTCTGCCTCTGCAGGCAGGGAGATGCAGCCTCATGGTAATATGAAAAGAGGAAATGAATCAATACATGAAATAATGAATGCATGAATGAATGAGTGACTGAATGAATTAATGAGTTCATGAATGAATGAATCCAATTTTTACTGATATATAATGAGTGGAGACTTCTGGTTGCTGTTTTGAGTACAAAGATACAAATATTAAAAAGATAAGGGAGATAGACAGAGAAACCAGAGAGAGAGAGAGAGAGAGAGAGCAGGTGAGGACCCCTGGCTTCCAGGAGCTGACCCCCTAACAGGACAGACCACCCCTCCAAGGGAGAACTCCAGGGAAGAGAGCTCCAACTGGGGAGGTGGAAGGGGGCAGAGGGGCAGGGAGGAAGGGGCAGTTCTGGGGGGGCCTGTGGATGCTCTAGTCAATCCAACCAACCATGGTTATTGTTCTGTTCTTCATTCTAGAAGACCATGACATTAGAGAGGTGTCACCATGAGAAGCATGTAAATTGAATTTGAGTAGGGGGGACTTTGCTAAGTCAGCAGCCTCAGTTTCTCCTCTAGACCCATGTGGGTCCAGGGACTCCATATGGATCAGAACTCTGGAATATGGCCTAGGATGCTTTGGGAGACCTTGGTTTCCCCAGGTTCCAGTGGACTAAGGCAAAGCCCTTTCAGTCACTAAGGTGAGGTAGGAAAGGGATGCAGCCAAGGTCTAAGGATGACCACATCCCCTGACACAACCTCAGCCTCTCCCAATGAGGATTCAGATCTGAAACACAAGGATTTGTTCAGCAATAAGGAAAAGAAATAAGAATAATGTAGGTCCTTAAAGAGAAAGAGAAAGGAAAAATTAAAAATCCTTGACATGTCACACAGAAGCCAGAACTCCCAGATGCCCACAATATCTCTGGGCAAGTGATAGAGAAACTGAGGAACTTGGCAAGAAGAACATAAGGGAGGAAGCCCCCAGCCTCAGGATGTCCAACCTTGGAACTCACAACCTCAGGGTCCTTTTCCTGTTGCAGGAACTGCACAAACCATCCATGAACCACAAAGCTTCTGGGTTGGATGGATGTTTCCTCCCCAAACTGAGCTGATCTCCCATAAATCACTTCAATGAGCCCCACTTTCTCATGTATCACCTGTCTTTCCCTATCTACTTCTCCACTGCCTACACACATGCCTGTGCTCCCCCACCCTTTCCTGTCTTAGCTCCTGGAGGGGGGGATGTCTCAGGAGGTGCCTCCACTTCTCTCCTCTCACTTTCTTTTTTGTCGTGGCAAATTTTTGATCTATCTCTTAAGTTCACAATGAAAGGAATGAAAGAAAAAACAAATTATAGAGCCCCAAGGCAAGAGGATATGACTACACTGTGAAAAAGAATGAATGCTATTTTAGATTGCTTTCTGAGGGGGGATGGGAGGGAAGGGAGGGAGGGAGAAAATTGTAAATCTCAAAATTTTATAAAAAAATGAATGTTGCAAATGGTCATTGCATATAAATTGGAAAAATTAATACATTTTAAAAGATTAAAAAATGGAATGAATATAAAGACTTGAAGGATCCAGAAGACTTAGATGAACTGATGCAAAATGAAGTAAGAAGAATCAGGAATACAATATCTAGGCAAAGGTTCTTAACCATTTTTATTTTTAATTTTGATCTGTCCTTGATTCTTTGAGCTCTCCTCTTTCATCTTAAGTCCCTACCATCTGGCTTCCAGCCTCATCATTGCATCACCCCAGCTCTCTCCATTTTCTTAATCCTCATTCTTGGTCTTGGAAATCAGAGCATTTGATGATGTCTGTCATCCTCTGCTCTTTGGGTTTTCTGGACACTTTCCCTGGGTCTCCTCCTGCCTATCTGACCATTCCTCTGTTTCCTCTCCCCAGTTGTGAGACAGCTCTTGTTCTGGGTCCCTTTCTCTTCTCCCTCTTTGCTACTTTGATGGTGACCCCATCAGCCCCATTCATTCAATTATCATCTCTGTGCTGATGGTTCTCAGGCTTCCTGAAAATTCTAGCTAAAATCCAACCTCTGGGATGATTTCAGGAAAATCTGAGAAGACTCAGAGGAGCAGAAAATGGAGAAAAATTTCCAAAATAATATTGTCTTAATCATCAGCTGCTCTGATCAATAAATGATCCACCACAAATCCAAAAGACTCATGGGGAAAAAAATCTCCTCCTCCAAAGAGAGAACTGGGGGACTATGAGTGCAAATTGAAGCAGACTTTTTCCATTTCTTACTTTTCATTAGGAGGAAGGGGAGACATGGTGAGCCTAGAAATGTTGTGCATGACTTTGTCGGTAAGGGCTCACATTTATAGCCCTCTCAGTGGAAGGAGAAGGGAATTAAGAGGAGAGAATGTGGAAGAAAAAAACAAAAATATAATGGAATTTTCAAAAATTCGAAGGCAAAAGAAAATAAAATCTCACCTCCTATAAGAAGATTGTTGGGTCAGGGGCAGCTAGGTGGCACCGACCCTGAAGTCAGGAGGAACTGGGTTCAAATCTGACCTCAGACACTTAATAATTACCTAGCTCTGTGGCCTTGGGCAAGGCACTTAACCCCATTTGTCTTGCAAAAATCTAAAGAAAAAAAAAGAAGGTTGTTGGGTCTCAGTGAGATTATCTCTAGTTTATTCCATCTAGTTCTTGCTTACCCATCTGGAATGTTCAATGTCTCCCCCACTGGACAGTCACAGGGCAGGGAATGGTCTTTAGTGTCTTTTTTTTTTCTTTTTAATTTTTTTAGGTTTTTGCAAGGCAAATGGGGTTAAGAGGCTTCCCCAAGGCCACACAGCTAGGTAATTATTAAGTATCTGAGGTTGTATTTGAACTCAGGTCCTTCTGACTCCAGGGCTGATGCTCTAACCACTGCGCCACCTAGCTGCCCCCATGGAGACTATATTCTGTTGAGAACCCCTGTGCAACAAGGGCTGACCTATGGGAGGTTACCTTTTTATGATAAATTGTTGAAAGCCTGGCAGCTTACCTATTTACAAAATGGCCCCAAAGAATGGAGGGATCCCAGCTGGGCTATTTCTCCCCCAAACCACCTGCGGCCACTATAGAGTAGATTGGGTTTTGTAAGGAGGAGACATCAAGAATTGCTGGGTCTCATTGGATCCTGACCAGTGTAAGTGTATGATGACATCCATTTTGCAAAGCAGCAAACTGAGGCAGACAAGAAGACAAGTGATTTGCCCAGGGTCTCACAACCAAGGAAGGATCTGAGGTTGTATTTGAATGGGGGTCTTCCTGAGTCCAATAGCAACAACAATTTCTCCCCTGGACTACTTAACTGTTTATTCTTTATTTTCATTCTTTTAAAATTAAAAAAAAATTATTTATTTAAGACAATGGGGTTAAATGGCTTGCCCAAGGCCACACAGCTAGGTAATTATTAAGTGTCTGAGGTCAGATTTGAACCCAGGTCCTCCTGACTCCAGGGCCAGTGCTCCATCCCCTCTGGTAACATTTTTATACCTTTTGCTTCCTAGACACTCCCTGCCAGGTCTGAATTTCTCAGATTTTTCCTTCATCTTGAACCCTGTCCTAATCCTTGGTTCTCCCCATCATTTCTGGCCCAGACCCAGTAGTCTGATTCACATTCCCCCACCTCCAGTTCTCTCCCCTTATCTCCCACTTCCCCCTTTCTTGCCAGGCTCCTCTCCGTCCCCACGGCTCCATCCAGGCTCCTCTCCGTCCCCACGGCTCCATCCAGGCTCCTAGCCTCTTCCCCGCTCTAATCAAGCAGTCAAGTACCTGGAGATGGGAAAGGAATGGAAGGCAATGGGGAGATGTGTGACTCGATGAAAGTCGGATTGGTCTAGGGCATGCAGAACCTTGTTTCTTGTGTTTCCAAAGGGAGAATGGCTGGGGGGGGGGGATGCCAAGCATGGACCTTGTAAGCTTTCAAGCCTTACCCTTTCCTCTTACCCAGGTCCTCTCCTCTTCTTGCTTGATTCTAGGCCTTGGGAGTGAGCTCTGAGCTTTTTGACTCTTAGTCCTTTGAAGGACCTTGTGGGGAACAGCCCAAAGGTAAGACATTTGCCCTCTGTGATGCTTCTACTTCCCCAGTTCGGGCTGCAGATCCAGACCTGACCCACAAGGAGAGCAGGAAGCCAGCAGTGATCAGGAGACATGCAGCCTGTTCACAAACTCTCAACATATTTCAACAAACAGGAATATTTCTAAATACACAGAACAGCAGTCTCTATTACATAGCAACCTTGGTGGTTTCACCATTTACTTCCCCCAGCCCCCACTCAACACACATATATGTCCTTTCCCTTGTGGAAACCACCTACAGGGGCAGCTAGGTGATTGGGACACTGACCCTGGAGTCAAGAGGACCAGAGTTCAAATCCAACCTCAGACACTTAATAATTACCTAGCTGTGTGGCCTTGGGCAAGTCACTTAATCCCCTTGTCTTAAATAAATTAAAAAAGAAACTATTTACAGTAAAAAACCAAGTGACCAACAAAAACCTTCATATCTTCTTATCTTAATGCTCTAAGACCAGTGCTGAAGCCTTCTCCAGCTATTTTCTTTTAAAATGCTGTAGAAAGGGGAGCAGCTAGGTGACAGTGGATAGAGTACCAGCCTTGGAGTCAGAAGGATGTGAGTTCAAATCCAGCCTCAGATATGTAATAATTGCCTAGCTGTGTGACCTTGGGCAGGTCACTTAACCCCATTGCCTTAAGCAAATAAAATGTTTTTAAAAGTTGCAGAAGTCATTGTAGGAATTGTCCTTGGGGTTCTTCACCTCATTCTGCATCTGTTCAGCTTTGTCCTCCCAGGTCTCTCTGAATTCCTCCGATTTCCAGTTTTTTTTTGGCACTGTTTCCATTTCTTTGATACAACTGATACAACAGTACTGAGAGTATTTTGGTCCGTAGAGGAACTTTGCCTGGGTCTTTGGTCTCCTTGAGTTAGCAAGCTTTTGTTCAACTCCTCTGAAATTGGACTGAGTTTCAGAATCACATCTCCAAAGCAGCAAGCACCTTAATAGTCAACAATCAATGCCCAAAGAATCCTCTCTTTCAATACTGGTGGCTCCTATTCCCATACCATACCCCAAACCCCTTGCTGGTCCCAGAGTGGGAGGAATCAATATCCCAGATTTCAAATTCCAATTCTCCACTGTCCCTATTTTAAATTTATTCAGAAATTTTTCCTCTTCCGTGTCACTGACTCACTGTCTGCCTCTCCAATTCCAACTCCAAGTTACAAAAAAGTTACTATCCTTTTAGAAGGATTCAATTTGTATCCTAATGTTCCCCCAAGTAACCTAACTTCCCAGTTCCTCAGTTTCCTCGGCTCTCCAGTCCCTTCTTCATTCTACCCAGGAACGGTTATCCCTTTGATTTGGTCATTTCTAGACAATTTTTCCTCTATTTAAAGGTATAACTATCACTTGGAGGTCCAGGTGATTGTCATTCAATGATATGCCACCTGATAGCAATGGAACCTTTAAAGTATGCTGAGGAAGATGGCTCGCTCTAGCTGATAGCAACTTTAGTTTCCCAGGGGACAGAGTTGGTTTTTATGACCTCAGGCTTGGAAGAGAACACAGCAAATCAACAGTATTCTGCGGCATCTTAGAATGAATAAGAAATGTCTTTCACAGGAGACCGGAGAGGTAGGAAAAGAAGAATAAATCAAGGAAAATAGAGGTTGATGGGGAATATTTACTGTGCAGTCGACAGAGTTTGTTATCTGAATGCAAAGTCATTTCCTATTCAAAAGGACAAGGCATCAAATAGTTTTCTTCTGTTTTTAAGATTTTTTTGCAAGGCAATGGGGTTAAGTGACTTGCCTAAGGCCACACAGCTAGGTAATTATTAAGTGTCTGAGACCAGATTTGAACCTAGGTACTCCTGACTCTGCCAGGGCTGGTGCTCTATCCACTGCACCACCTAACTGCCCCAATCAAATAGTTTTCTAATTGTGAAAGAAGGGTTTTTAGAAAATCAATTCAATCCAGTAAATATCTATTAAGCATCTACTCCTACCAGGGATTGTAAAGTTAATAAAAAGAATTACTAAAATTTGCCCTTAAGGAACTTATAGATAAAACAATACATAAAGGCAGGAAAACCTGACTGGGGTACAGGAATGGGACGCCCAAGGATGCTGAACCAATGGCATCTGCAGGGTGGAAGGAGATGAGAGTCCAGAAGGTGGAGTTGGAAGTAATGACCTTTACCTGGGAGAGGCCTCATCAGTGGAGAGAAAGCTGCAGGGTAAAGGACTGATGTAGACCAGATTGCAAGGACAACTAGTGGTTGTCACAACAGTGACAGTTTTATCATCTGTTGTTTTTTTTCCCCTCCTTCAGTAATCATTAGGATCTTTCCAGTATTAGACTTCTCAATTGTTGGGGGATTTTTTGGTGACAGTATATGACAATGTTAAGAAATGACTGTGGGACTTATTTTCCCCCTCTTCCATCCCCTACCTCCCATGACCAAGAACTCCCAAATTTTTGTCCACTCCACCTATTACCATCAGATGTCTTCCTAGAAGACTTGCTGCTTCTAAATCTATTCTTCATTCACTCTCACCCCTCTATTTGCCACTGATTGGTTATGTGTGACCCCAATGTTGGCATCTTAGAATAGTTGCTGTTATTCAGTCATTTGCAGTGGTACCCAACTCTTTGAGACCCCATTTGGGGTTTTCCTGGCAGAGTTATTGAAATGGTTTGCCATTTTCTTCTCCAACTCATTTCACAGAAGCAAACAGGGTGAAATGACTTGCCCAGGGTCTAAGTGTCTGGGAAGACTCAGGGCTTCCTGACTGCAGGTCTAGAATGTTATCTATTGTACCACTTAGCTGACTTTACCCCCGATTGGTCATATTCACGACCTTCCCAATCTCGTCACTTTAGTCAATTAGTTTAACTGTATACTGTAACTCTGATTCCGTGTTCTCCTGTCCTCCCACCGATCAAGTCCTGTAAAAAATAAGCCCTCTCCTCATCTATGTCCTTTGGTCCTACTCCCATGGTACTGAATGGAGCTGGAGAAGTCACCAAACTGCTGCCTGGATCCACTCTAAAGAAATGTCATCTCATCTCGCTTCTTTTAACTAGAAGGCGTACTTCCTTCTCCCTCCCTAAATTTGATCCTTTATTCCACTCACTACTGTAACTCTTCCCAACCTTCTCTTTTCCCCATGGAAGCCCATATCAAGGACCTTGACTCATTTGCCCTGAATTCTCACTTTCTCCATATCTTAAACCTCCCTGATGCCATCCCCAATGAATTTCTGCTTCAATTCAGTCTCTGAGGAATTGCCAACCCTCCCCTTTGACAAAACCCAGCTCTGTGCATCTATTCCTGTTTTCACTAGGCTTCCATCCCCACCCCCTCTCTCTCCTCTTGCTCTGTCTCCATCTCTATCTCTTATTGAAATCTCTCTTGAGTTCTCATTCTCATTTCCTGTTTTTCTTTCACTTTCTTTCACATTTTCTATATAACTTGGGTCTTTTCATCTATAATGCTAAGAAATCCCCTATGTCATTCAAGATTCATTTTCCCACCTGTTTGATTATATTAAGTTGATTGTTGGTTTTTTCCCCCCTGCCAAGTCATTATTGACCATAAATCTGTATCTTTTGCTTTCTGGAATATTGCATTCCAAGCTCTCTGCTCCTTCATAGTGGTGGCTGTTGTCATATGTAATCTGTATTGTGACTCCTTGCTCCTTTAATACTTTTCTGGCTTCTAGTAGTAATTTTAATTTGATCTGGAATCTTGGATTTTGACCCTTATTAGAATGTAAGAGTCATAAGGGCAGGGAATGGTTTCAATTTTGTTGCTTGTATTAAGGAAGTAATGAAATTGGTGTTAGGAAGATCTGAATTCAAGTGTAGTCTTAAACTTGGCAGATGTGCATGATCAATTTACCTTTGTCTACCTCAGTTTCCTTATGTTCTTGGAGAATTTTATTTGAGGATTTATTTCGTGAGTTCACTGGTGGGTTTTATTTTCATTTTATCTCTTGTTCCAATGTATCTGGACTATTTTTATTTCTTAATTTCTTCAAATGTTTAAATTTGTTTCTTTGGTTTTCTTTTCTTTAATTTCTTCTGGTTTCAAGTAAATACTTCTAGGTGGTTTCCTTTTACCTCTTTGGGGGAGGCATTGCTTTCAGGTTGTGTATTGATTATTCTCTCTCTCTATATCTCCCCTTGATCTGTTTTCCAGATTAATAGATAAAAGAATCCTTGTTTTTCTTTGATTTTTTTCATCCTTAGATCTCTAACATTTCTTTTCTCATGGAATTATTGGCCTATTTTTGGTTTATTCATATTTTCAAGGATTCAAGTGCTTGGGTGAAATTTTGTATTTCTTATGACAGGCTATTAAATGTTTCCAATATCTCTCATTTCTATTTCTTCCTTACTGTGCTACTGATTTTATGGACTTTGACATTGTGCCTCAGTTGCAGTCTCACCCAAGAACTTCCCTCATTTCCTAGGACTTCTTCACCTTGGAACATCCCTCTGCCATGCTTGCCCACTTCTCTCCCTCTGGTAAATTCTCAAATTCCCCCAAAGTGTCCAAGTGAAAAAAGAGGAGAAAGTGGCTGGTACAGGTGAGATGACCTGGGAGAGAAGTGAAGTGATGAGGGGTTGACTGGAAATCATAGTAAGGATGAAAAATAAGGTTTCATATGGGCAGGCTGAGGAAGAGAGGGAAATAGAGAAGGGAATTTCTGAATTCTTTTTTTTTTTTTAGGTTTTTTTGCAGGGCAAATGGGGTTAAGTGGCTTGCCCAAGGCCACACAGCTAGGTAATTATTAAGTGTCTGAGACTGGATTTGAACCCAGGTACTCCTGACTCCAGGGCTGGTGCTTTATCCACTGTGCCACCTAGCTGCCCCCATTCTGAATTCTTTAATATGGAGGGGGTCCATTTGTGGGAGATGGTAACATTAAGTTTTTATTCTGAAACCTTCTTTACTGAAGTTATGATTTTCTCACCTGATTTCTTTGCTGATTCCCAACAGTGTTCTAAGTCAACCACAATGTCAACAGGCAATAGAGAGAAGAAACTGAGATATTCATCTGGAACAGGGGTGGGTCTCTTTTTTAAAAAAGCAGTTCTTTCACAGGTAGTTCAGTTTCCTTTTCTTGAGATGTTATTTTATATATTGTCAGTTCTTTTTTGGATGTTGGGTTAAGTCAGGTGATTTCTTTGTTAGATAATTACCTAGTTGGAAGTCCCCTTCCCTGCAGGTAGGCTTAGGGAGTTTCCTAAAGTACTGAGAGGTGGATTGACCTTTCTACTATCACAGAACCTAAAGGAGGGCTTGAACCCAGGTTTTCTAGCTTTCAAGACTAATGCTTTACACCAAATGCCCTTTCCAGGTCTGGAGACATAATCACATTAATACTATCTCTGCTATTGGCATTGGAAATAGCATATCAGTCTATACCTTGTGGCTCTGCTCACCATCTCTGAAACCTTCCAAACCAGAATCTCCCTCCCCAGTCACACTTCCCTCCCTAAAGGTGTTTTATCCCCTTATTAGAATGCAAGCGCCATAAGGGCAGGGAATGGTTTCAATGTTGCTGCTAGTATTAGGGAAGTAATGAAATTGGTGTTAGGAAGATCTGAATTCAAGTACAGTCTTAGACTTGGCAGATGTACATGATCACTTTACCTTTGTTCATCTTAGTTTCCTTATTTGTAAAAATGGGATAATAAATATATTCTCTCAGGATTATAGTCAGAATAAAATATATTGGATATATATTTGGATATATGCATATATGTATCAAGAAATAGAATAAAATAAGATATATAAAGAGGGTTCCACAAAGTTTAAAAAGGTATACGGTACAAATATTACTGTCATTATCATTATTGTTCTTGTTCTATTCACTCAACTCAGCATATACTGTCTAAAAGTGATTTTTCCTTCCTTATATATGATATAAAGGATCTTTGGAAACCTCAAAGTTCAATATAAATTCAGCCTTGCCATCTGGGTCAGCTGTTGGGGCAGAGGTGATCTTGAAGGACTCAATACTTGGGAACTGACAGCATCCAGGGTGACTTTGGGATTTTAAAGGTGAAGACCCCCATTGATGTTACCATAATCAGCATGATGGAAAGAAAATGGCAAGGATTCTGTTTGATACCTAATGGAAATCACATCTGATTCATCGTGGGAAAGGCTTCCCATGTTATTCTCACCGGAAATTAATCATTGGAATATTATGCTCCTTTAAAGAATGCTCCCCTAAGTGAGAACAAATGAATTTGTTGTTGTAGGAATCAGTGACATTCAAGGATGTGGCTGTGGAGTTCACCCCAGAGGAGTGGGAATGCCTCAGCCCTTCTGAGAAGGAGCTGTATAGGGATGTAACGCTGGAGAATTATGGGCACCTGGTCCATCTGGGTAAGATCAGCTTCCCTGGGGGAGGCAAATTCTACCTGTTAGATTTACTTTTTACTTAGGAAATATCCTGGACCAGAGCAATTATGTTTTTTTAGCAAAGATTTCAGATTGCTAGTTCTTTCCCATCTTAGAGACAGAGAAGGCTGCTCCTGCATGAAAGACCTTTCAGCACTTCTACCCCCAGGTCCTATGTTGGAAGACGGAGATGCTTAGACAAAACAAGATCATTCCTGCCTACATTTTATGGGAGGTTTTTGCTTTACAAAATTTAAAACTGATCCCTAATTGAGCCTGGACCTTTTCTACTCTGTTCCCATAAAGTCTAAGGTTGCCTCCAAAAGCTCAAAGATCTGATATGCTTTTAACCTTATGTACTGTAATAGCTCCAATAGAGTAAATGGATTTTAGCTTGAGTCTAAATGCAATTTAGGGTGAAATCTCCCATAACTGCATCCTTGAGGGGTCAGTTGTCTTGTGGTCATGCCTAGTTCCCACTTCTCCCCAAAAAAGAGAGGAGCTAAGATTGAAAAAGCGAAACTGATCTTTCTTTTGAGCAGGACTCACTGTCTCCAAACCAGATGTGATCTTCCACTTGGAGAGAGAGGAGCCTCCTTGGAAGCCAGTGATTAAAGTTTCAAGGCCCAGCTCTTCAGGTGAGTGAGTGACCATCAAGCTATTGAGTAGTCTAGTCAACCTACTGTGTTAGTCTTAGTGTTGACAGCACTTACTAGCTCTAGGACCAAGACTGAATTCTCTTTGACTTCATCAATCAGTTAATAAACATTTATTCAGTGCCTATTCTGTTCCAAGCACTTTGTGAAATACCTCAGTTTCTTCATATGACACATGGAGATGGTAATAGCTCTTCTCTTAGAGGGTAGTCCTGAGGACCAAATGACACAACATTTGTAAAGTGCTTTGTTAATTTTAAGGTGTTATTTATACATTAGTGATGATGATGATGGTGATGATGATGGTGATGATGCTGTAGTCAAGACATTGCATATGGCAGCAAAACTGCTCATATGAAGGTTTGTTGTTCAGTCATGTCCAACTTCATGACCCCATTTGGGATTTTTCTTGGCAAAGATACTGAAGTGATTTGCCATTTCCTTCTCCAGATCATTTTACAGATGAGGAAATAAAGGCCAAAAGAATAAAGTGACTTCCCCAAAGTCACAGAACTATTAAGTACCTGAGGCCAGATTTGAACTCAGAAAGTTGAATCTTCCTTACTCCAGTCTCAACAGTTGATGCACTATGGTGGCCTGTCATCTAGGGTTAACTCTTTTTCATATATGGTTGTCTTCCAAGCTTCCAAGGCCTGGGCAACCACCTGAGCCCCTTGGGCTTGAGCTCCTTTCAGAAAAAATTCCATTATCACCAGGAGAACATAGTACAGGGTATCAAACAATATTGTGTGATGATCATCTATGATGGACTTAGCTTTTTTCAGCAATATAGTGATCCAAGATATTTCTAAAAGTTTTTTTTGGTTTTTGCAAGGCAGTGGGGTTAAGTGGCTTGCCCAAGTTCACACAGCTAGGTAATTATTAAGTATTTGAGGTCATATTTGAACTCAGGTTCTCCTGACGCCAGGGCTGGTGTTCTATTCACTGCATCACCTAGCTGCCCCTGTAAAAGATGTTAGATGGAAAATACCATCCACCTCCAAAGAAAGAAGTGATTGAGACCAAATAATACTTTTTTCACTGTACTTTTTCATAGTTTTTTTTTCCTGCTGTTCTGTTTCTTACACAAAATGAGTAATATGGAAATATGTTTTACATGATTCTATATAACCTATATCAAATTGCTTATTGTCTTAGGTAGGGGAAAGGGAGGGAGAAAATTTGGGTCTCAAAATTTTATATAAAGAAATCAATGTTAAAAATTGTATTTACATGTATTTGGAAAAACTAAATGCTATTTAAAAGATTAAAAAAAGCAGAAAATTTCATCATAACCTGAACAACCTCAAAAGATACCTTCCCATTTATGTACCTCCCTAGTTTCTGATACCAGTTTATTGTGATAGGTTATATGAGATTCTGCTTTAATTCAGGTGTTTAATTTTCCCCTCTATATAACTTCTAAGAAATTTTGTGATACCAAGCATTGAAGGTTCACTCTAAAATAGAACTTATCTTTTAAATCACTCAGGTTGAAACTATTCTTATTGTTTGCCAGATAAAAACGTATTTAATCCAGAAGAAAAAACAGTAACTTAGAGGTGCTCCTTCTAAGACCCATGCTACCTATGTAATATTGTATCAGGTTTTTTTTAAAAAAAAGCAGTTTGTATCTCACTTAACTTTACAAAATTTTATTTTTAACTTCAGTTCCAAATACTTTCCCTCCCTCTGTCCTCTCCCACAATTATTAAGGCAAGAATTACATTGTACATATGGATTCATACCATATTAGTTTTGTTCTAAAAACAAAACAAGAAAAAAGAAAATATATAGTTCAATCTGTACTCTTTACCTAGAGGTGGATAACATTTTTCTTTCTTTTTTTTAACATGAAATTTTTTTTTGCTGTCTTTTCTTTTTACCTACATTTTCTTTTTTCTTTTTTTTTCTTTTTGGTTCCAAATTCTGTCCTTTTCTAGATTGCTTCCCTCACCCATAGAAAAGACAGGAACTAAAATATTCATTACACAGATGAAATCATGCAAGAAATTTCTGGACTAGTCATTTTCTGGGGTCGGGGGAAACCAGGAAAAAATATAGAAGAAAAAAATTATTTCCATCTGACATCTTATACCCATCAGTTCTCTCTGTGGAGGTGGATAGCCCTTTATATTTTGAACCCTTAGGAGTTGCTGTAGATCAGTGGAATTGTTGATCAGAGTATAACTAAACCTTTCACAGTATTTTTACAATATTGCTGTGTAAATAGTTCAATATTAATGTGAAAATTGTTCTCACTTCATTTTGTATCAGTTCTTACAAGTCTTCCCAGGTTGTTTTCTGAAACCATTTCCTTGATCATGTCTCATAGTACAATTGTCTTCCATCACAATTATATATCACAACTTGTTCAGTCATTACTCAACTGATGGACATCCTTCAGTTTCTAAATCTTGTCCAGTTAGTCTAAATTATGTTCAACTCTTTGTGACCCAAGATTTGGATTTTCTTGACAAAGATTCTGGAGTGGTTTTCCATTTCCTTCTCTAGCTCATTTTGCAGATGAGGAAACTGAGGCAATAGGGTTAAGTGACTTGCCCAGGGTCATGCAGCTAGTTAGTATGTGAGGCCTGATTAGAATTTAGGAAGATGAGTTTTCTTGATTCCAGTCCTTTATGTACCATACCTGATTTTAGAGAGATACTACTTATCATTTTTATTATTTTATTTTATTTTTTAGGTTTTTGCAAGGCAAATGGGGTTAAGTGGCTTGCCCAAGGCCACACAGCTAGGTGATTATTAAGTGTCTGAGACCGGATTTGAACCCAGGTACTCCTGACTCCAGGGCCGGTGCTTTATCTACTGCACCACCTAGCCGCCCCTACTTATCATTTTTTAAGAAAAACTTCCTTTATTCCCATGCTTTTTGGTATATTCAGTAGTAATAGGTATTGTATTTTGTCAAAACCTTTTTCTGCAATTGTATCAATATTTTGTTTTTATTTTTGTTATTGATATCATCAACTATGGGTAAAATTTTTCTTATATTGAATCAACACTGCATTCCTGATATAAATTCAATCTGGTCATAGATTATGATCTTTGTGATATATTGTTGTAATCTTCTGGCTAGCATTTTATTTAATTGTTTTGTATCAATATTTCAATAGGTAAATTTTTTCATAGTTTCTTTCATTGTTTTTGCTTCCCCTGGTTTGAATATCAAAACCATTTATGTGTCATAGCAGGAATTTGGTAGTGTTCCCTTACCTATTTTATCAAACAGTTTTTCTTGTACTGGAATTAATTGTTCTTTAAATGCTTTCTAGAATTCTACTTGTAAATCCATCTGATCCTAGGGTGTTTTTCTTAAGGAGCTCATTTATGACTTGTTCAATTTTTTATTCTAAGATGTGAGAAAAATGAAAACTCAAAGGGACAGATTTCCTGAATAATGAATAAACAATTTATTAATTAAGCTAGTGAATAATTAACAAATTGCTGGCCACTCATTTCTCTTAGTATCCAATGCCCCCAATGGAGACTTTGAATGCTTTAAATATATTTTTTGAAAAGGAATGCCCCTGACAGAAGAAATCAGTCCCAAATGGTGGACAATTAGTGAGGGGGTGGGTGGCATATCAATGCGGAGGTGATCTAAAAGTCTTCAGCTGTCTCTGTTGAGAATATAGCTTGATCTTGAGACCCAACTGCCTTGAGCAGTCTGGACAGGAGTCCATCTCTACCTAGACCACTCTAATTGGTTTTCTCCTTCATGAACTTGGTTATCCTAAAGTACAGTGATGAGTTGAGGGGTTCAAGGGCATAGAATTGCTGTTTTGGGACTTGAATTCACATACATTAGATTCTGTTTATACTCTAAATAGAAGTAAGATCTCCTAGTTGGGTGATTTTAAAGCATATACTGGGAGGATTAAACCAGTCTCATCCAACAGTCTTATCCTTCAGAAACTGGACAATTGAATTAGAGAGGTCCCTGAATAAGGAAATAAAAAGCCTGAATCCTCATTAATAATGAATTATAAGAGAAAATAATCATTTCTCTCAGATACAGTTATTTAAGTATTTTATTTCCTCCTGTTCTATCTTGGCAATTTATATTTTGTGACTATTCATTTATTTCATTAATATTGTCAATTGTTTGGCATATAGTTAGGCAAAATTTCTCCTTAATTGTTGCCTTTATTTCATCTTCATTGGCCGTATGTTCACTCTTTTCATTTTTAGGGGTTTTTTGTTTGCTTTTTGCAAGGCAATTAGGTTAAGTGGCTTGCCCAAGGCCACACAGCTAGGTGATTATTAAGTGTCTGAGGCCGGATTTGAACTCAGGTACTCCTGACTTCAGGGCCGGTGCTCTATCTACTACATCACCTAGCCGCCCTTCACTCTTTTCATTTTTGATATTGGTAGTTTGGTTTTTGTTTTCAAAGTTGCCCATAGTTTATCTATTTTGGGGTTTCCCCCCCATAAAATCAGCTACTAGTTTTATTTATTAATTCAATTGATTTTTTAAACTTGCAGTTTTATTATCTCTTCCTTAATTTTTCAGGAAATCTATTTTGATATTTAATTTGGTGTTTTAAATGTTATTTTTCTAATTTTTTTAGTTGCATACCCAATTGTTGATCTGCTCCTTCTTTTCTTAACATAAGTATTTAGAGATATAAGTTTTCCCCCAAATATTGCTTTGGCAACATTGCACAAATTTTGGTATGTTGTCTCATTATTTTTATTATCTCCAATTAAATTATTCTTTCTAGGAATTATTTGGCTACCCATTCAATTTTTTAAATTTATGGAATACAAGTATTTCCATAATATAGTACAGTAAAAAAGATGATTGTGTATGAAACTGCAAATCTACTATGCACAATCTGCTACTCCTTTAAAATATCTAACAAAATTAATTATGCAAATTTCTTTTTTCCTTTTTGTTCTTCCTCCCCTCTCCCCACCCTAGAAATATGTACACACAAACACATACACCTTGTTTCACACCTGAAATTGCTGGGAAGGTCTCTAGTTTATCCTCATTAGAAATAGTGCTTGCTGATAGTTTTAGATTTATGTTTTTATTAATTAAAAAAATTCACTTATACTAATAAATTCAGGTGGTTTTAATAGAAGTGAGTGTTGAATTTTGTCAAAAACTTTTTCTGCACCCATTGATATGATCATGATTTAAAAAACTTTTATTATTGATGTAATCAATTATGTAAATAGTTTGCCTTTTATTAAAACATTCCTGTATTCTTGGTACAGCTTCTCATAATGAACCTTCTAAGTTCCTAACCTTGTTTCAGGGTATAGGGAGGACAACTGCAGTTATTAACCACCATCATGCCCTGTAATGAGTCCTTTACTATATCATCTCAGTTGGTCATCACAGAAATCCTGGGAGGCATTTGCTGATAAGTAAGAATTCCACAGCCAAAGAGTCACCTTGCTAGGAAGCATCTTAGGCTTGATTTGAATTCAAAACCTCAAACTTTCTTTCCTGTGGACCTCCCTCCTTATGGGACATCTACATTATCAATCAATAATTCTTTCTGGTCTTATGCTTGGTGGCATTCAATTTGGTTCGTTCCTTCCAAATCTCTCCCAGTCAGTGGCTGGTTCAGTGTACAGAGCACACCCCTGGATTCAGGAAGACTGGAGCTCTAAATCCATCTTCAGATTCTTACTAACTTTTCTCGTTATTGTTTTTCCCAGAGGTTTTCCATGCTTTTCCATATGCATCAGGTCATTTGTTCTTATACATATTGCATTCCATTCCATTCTGCCACAACAATTTGCTTAACCATTCCCCATTAAGGAGATTTCTACCTTGTTTCTAATAGTTTGCCATCACAAAAAGTTCTGTTATAAATGTTTTGGTTTATATAGGCATATTCTTCCTATCAAGGGTTCCTTGTTGGTAAGAACCAAGTCGTCTTAGTCTCTGAGACAAACAGCATGGGTGTTTAAGTCCCTTGATTTACACAATTTCAAGTTACTCTTCAAAACAGTTGTACTGATTCACAGTTCCACCCACAATGCTCTAGTGTGCCTATATTTGCACAGAACCTCCATCGACTATCCTCATTTTATGTCATCTTTCACAATTTGCTGCCTCTGAGATGATACCTTAGAGTTGTTTGATTTGAATTTCTCTTATTAGTGATTTGGAATGTTCTTTTACATGATTTTTGATAGTCTGAAATTCTCCTTTTAAAAACTATTTGATCTTATTCTTTGAATAACTGAGTACTGGGAAATTTTTGTCTTCTATATATCTTTTAGGCTTTATATGTCAAACAGTATTTTTTTTAATTTAAGGCAATGGGGTTAAGTGATTTGTCCAAGATCACAACTAGGCGATTATTTAGTGTGTGAAGCTGTATTTGAACTCAGGTCCTACTGACTCCAGGGCCAGTGTTCTATCCACTGCACCACCTAGCTGCCCTGTTGAATAGTATTGAATATTTTGTACCTATAAGTAAGAATTTAATTTTTTTTCCTAAGGAATTTCATTTTCTTCAATTCACCATTTTCTAGAATAGAAAAGAAGAGACTCATACTTGAGTTTATTTCTGTTCTAATTAGTTACCTACTAAATTTCTTTAGTCATGTTGTGAGGATGAATGTGAAAGAACTGCCTAAAGATGTGATTTTGATATGATTTACATTTGATGATGAAATATTTCTTCTTCAAGGAGATTCAAGTCAAGTATAAGAATACAGTAGGTAGATATGGGAGAAGGGATTATAAGCATTTTATATTTACTTGCAGATGGTGAGACTAGGTTGGAAACTATGGGGTCTTCTGTAAATGGGAGCATTTCTCTGGAGACACTTTCTCAGAAAAATCTCAAAAGAGCCAGTGTGTTGACCTCCACATGGAGAGAAGCTTGGGAACATGGCACCAATTTGGGCAGGCATCAGAACTCTAAGGAGGAGCATTCTTGGTAAGTGAATTGTCACATCAAACAAAAATTCAAATAAATTAAGAGACCATGAGTCTAGCAAATAGCTAAAGACTAGATTGAGCCCTTTTCCCACAGCACAGCAGGTCTATAGAAAATAGTCTTTATAAATATGAGAGGAAGAAATTCATTCTGCTATCAGACCAAATCACTATAATGGAAATTTTCCCCACAAAAATATTTTCTAACTATAATAGAAGTTATAGTTCCATTTAATAACTTTAAAAAAGATCACAAAGTATGTCTTGGAGAGCAATTAAAAAATACAAATAATTCTCACTTTACATAAATTCATATTGCACAAATTCAACTTTACATAAAGAATTCTAAAGACATCCACATTCCAAAAAGAAATTTTAAAAATTCCTTTATGCAAAGCAGATGCTTTACAATATGATACAGTATGGTGCAGGCAGTACAAATGGTGATGGGAAGCTGCGAAGCATCTCTAAGTTAGTTCCCTCATGTCTGTAGAGTGACACTGTACCTCTCCCTGTGTTCAATAGTGATCCTTATATTTTCATCACAGCCGGCGGCAAACGTGCTCTCGAGGGGAAAAGTGAACCATCTTGTAAACGAAAGTCAATAAATTTGGAAATGAAAATGAATATAATTAGAAAATATGAAGGAGGATAGAAATTGTCTTCGATAGCCCGTGAACTTAGCCTTGCAGCGTTGACTGCAAGAGCTATAGTGAAGGATGCCGCTCGGATAAAGGAGCATGCAGAAGGTAGTACTTGCATGAAGTTGATTATTTGTCCAAACACAGAGGAGCCATTCTCGAGATGGAAAAACTATTAACTGTGTGGATGGAAGCCCAGAGACAGAAGAATATTCCCTTAAGCTTAATGACAATCCAAGACAAGGCTCGAAGCCTCTTTCAAGATTTAAAGGTAAAGTACCCTGAAGGAACACAGGTATTTACAGCAAGCAGCGGTTGGTTTGCCCGATTTAAAAAACATGCGCGATTTCATAATATTCAAGTTTTAGGAGAGGCTGCAAGTGCAGCTAATGAAGCAGCAAAGAAATTTCCAGAGTTGTTCCAAAAAATAATAGAGGAAGGTCCCTACTTGCCAGAGCAAATTTTTAATGTAGTCAAAACTGGCCTATTTTATCAAAAGATGCCATCTTGGACCTATATCTTGGTAGGAAGAAAAGCCATGTTGGGGCACAAAGCTTCCAAAAATAGAGTTACTCTTCTGCTGGGAGGGAATGCATCTGAGACTTAAAAATTAAAACCTGTTGTTGTACACCACTCTGAAAATCCTAGAGCATTGAAAGGAATCGGCAAGGCAACACTACTGGTCCATTATTTTGCTAATCCTAGGGCTTGGCTAACCCTTAACATCTTTGAACAATGGTTTATGCACTGCTTTACTCCCGAAGTGGAGAAATTTTGTAATGATAATGGAATACCTTTCAAAATTCTACTGATTTTGGACAATGCCCCAGGTCACCCTCTCCATCTGGATGATTTTAATGAAAATGTAAAAGTGGTCTACCTTCCCCCTAATACTACCTCTTTATTACAACCAATGGATCAGGGAGTGATCATTTCAAGGCCTATTATTTACGCATTATATTTGCCCAGGCAATTGCAGCTTTAGATGCCGATAAAGACTTAACATTGAGAGATTTTTGGAAGTCCTATACTATTTACCATGCCATCCAGAATATTGCCAAGGCATGGGAAGATGTGACAGAAACATGTTTGAAGAGTTTGGAAAAAAGTGTGCCCACAGTTCATTCCTGATTTTAGTGAATTTGATAAAGATGAAACCTTAAAAGAAATGAGTTAACAAAATTATAAAATTAAAACAAGAATTGGAGCTAAAAGTAGATAAGGATGATGTGGAGGAGTTGATCAAGTCTCATGGAGAACTGTCAAATGAGGATCTGATTGAGCTGATAGCTGCAAAGATGGAAGAAGAAGAAAGGGAAGCTTCAGAACCCGAGGTTGAACCAAAAAAAAATTCACAGCAAAATAGCTGGCAGAAGCATTTCATCATCTAAGTGAATTTTTTTCTTCTATTGAAAAGATGGATCCAAATACTTCGAGATTTTTTAAAGTTCAAAGACTGGTCAAGGATAATATTGCTTGTTATCGGCAAATATACGAGGAAAAAACAAGAGCCACTGTCTAAACATCTCTTTCATAAAAAAAGTGATAGGTGCAGTAGGTGAAAGGTGCAGTAGGTGAGGCAGGAGCAACATAACTACCCCACCTCTGTTAACTTCACTGCACAGTATTGGTTATGCTTTATCATTAACTTTACCTTTCATTCCATAATTCTCCTTATATATGCATTTTAGTTCATTTTATGACTTGTGTAAAGGTGTTATTTTGTATTTGCCTTTGTTACATAGACTAAGTGAAGCGGTTGGATGGGGCAAATTCTAATTATATGAAAATCACTTTTGTAGAGGTCTGCATAACAGTTTACTTATGTAAAATGAGAACTGTCTGTATAATGAATAAAGGAAAAACCTTCAAGTCCAATCTTGAATTCTTATCTGATAATAGATCCTGGAGAGAAATCCCATAAAGATAAATAAATGTCACAAGGTTTCCTCTGAAAATGCAACTTATTGGACATCAGAGAATTATTTTTGTAGAGAAAGCTTATGAACATGATGATTATAGTAAGGCTTACAATCACAACCAATACCTTTCTTCACATCACAGGATTGATATAAGGGAGAATTCTTGTAAATATCTTGAGTGGTGGAAGGGCTTCAAAGGAAGCAAAGAATTTACAAAAGTACCCAAAATTTCACACTGGAGAGAAACTTTTTCAATATCAGATATGTGGAAGGGATTTTTTTAAGGGCTATTCTTTCTCCATGTATGAGAATTCATTCAAGAGAGAAACCTCATGAACATTGTGAATGTGGGAAGACCTTCTATAAAATGAAACATCTTAACCAGCATTCATTCTAGAGAAAGACTTGTAATGGACTGTAAGGAAGGTGAGAAGACCTTCAGACAGAAGGGAAACGATTCAATACCAGAGAATTCATACAAGAAAGAAAGTTTAGGAATGACTTCTGGTGATGATCTAGGACAAGACATTTTCTCTCATCAATATGATTTCTCAAGTGAATCCTAAAACCTTAATAATATAGGGCCAAAATAAAATATATGTAAGACATGAAGCTTTATTTTCTGGGATTTATCATTAACATATAGGTGGAGGCCATCATGGTAATGATCACCTCAAACTGAGACAGAGAATACTTAGCCAAAAACAAAGGACAGGGAAACTCATTAGTCTCCTTGATGGTCTGACAACGAAAATTGCATCTAGGTGAATTTGCCCAATTGTTCCTCAAAGACTATCATCCTTATACAATACTATCTGATGAACTGTTGTCTCTTCCTGGACTTTATGCAACATGAGGGGAGGATGAGTTTTCCAGTATCCTGATCATTCTCTGATTTTATAAACAGGGCAAAGATGACTACAATGTGAAAGTTGAGTACTTTCTAAAAAAAATCAACCTTTTTACCAAGAATATTGTTGTAAAAACATTATTATTATTATTATTACAATTTGACACCCAAAGCCTTCCAACATATAGTAATGATGTGAAAAAAAATTTCTATTGTTTCTATAGTTTAGGACACCAAGAACTCTAATTGATAAACCATGAGTATCATGAATTTAGGAATGCTATCCTCCATAGAGAAAATTTTATCTTCTATATTAACAAATGCTGGAAAGAAATCTTATGATTATAATGATTGATTATCAGTTGGTCCTTAGCCAGAGCATTTCACATTTATTGAATGTATTTTTTATGAAGTTTCTGTGCTTAGTGATGAGCACGGCCCTCAAGGACCTTATATTCACCTGAAAAAATACTATTCACTATACTGAAAAACTTGCAAATTTTGTTCAGTTTAAATCATGAACAATGCCCTCCCATCAGCAAATACACCCAACAAAACTTCAGAGAATTCACACCAGATAGAAAACTTAGAAATATGAGGCCTATGCCCATTTGCAGAACTTCATAAATATCAGAGAATTAATACTTCAGAATATACCAATAACGATTATCAGTTGACTTCCAACTGTTAGTCAACCTTTGCTTTCCATCTTGGATTATATTATATACACAGACTCTCTTGATGCAATGAATATAGGAAGGATTGGAGCTGGAACAGAAATGCGCTTTTTTGTATCATTAAACTTATATAACTCAGTATCCCAAAGCAGTAACTATTTTGAAAGCAATAAAAAAAAATGTATCTAAATCATGTGGCAAGATTGTTTTTTGTCCTGTTACAATAACAAGAAGCCTTTACAACATTACCAGCTCCACCCAGACAAACACTTTCATAAAAAGTCTAAATACTTGGATTCTTTTTACTTTGCAAATAACTCACTCCCAAGTTGCCCTCTCCCTGTAAAAAAGAAAACAATTTCTTAACTGTATCTGACAATTTATGCATGATTCTACCCCAGTAGGTGACATGTTATATCTTATGTTCTCAGGAATCAGTTTGGTCATTAAATTAATAGAAATATACATGATATTTAATAATGTTTTCTATTATTTCAGTGAAACTAGTATTCTAAAAAAATTATATAGATCCCTAGGTGAAGGTGAGATCATATCATCACCTTACATAAATGGGGTGTATAAGGAAGAATACATAATAAAGGGGGTGATGAGAAGTAGCAGGAAATTCTTGAACTTAACTGTCATCTGAACTGGTTCAAGGAGGGGAAAATGAACATGCCCAATCAATCATCTTAACCAACAGGGAAGTTGGAAGGAAAGAAGTGAAAGGAAGCGGGTAGGGGAGACAAAGGAAGAGAGAAGCAGTGGTCAGAAGCAAAACTGAATCTTGAGGAAGAATAGAATTAAAAAGAGAAGGATTAATATAAGAATAGGATGGAGAGAAATATATGGCAATTTTGAATGGAAGTGATCTCACCTATAAAATAAAAGATGATAGTAAAAAGGATTAGAAATCAGAATCCAGTAATATATTGTTTACAAAAATATACTTGAAATAAAAAGATATACAAACAGTTAAAGTAAGGGGCTAGGGCAGAAAGTGTTATGTTTCAGTTGAAGTACAAAAATAGTGAGGAATAGTAATTGTGATTTCAGAAAATACAAAAGCAAAAGTAGACCTAATTTAACTAGAGAATCAAAAGAGAATTCTAGGAACCTAACAGAATAAGTTAGGAAACACTGGGTCTCTGAATTCTCCCCTCAAACTTGATAAAAAAAATATTGTCTCCAAGGAACTTTTGAGGTGCAAAAATAATTAAAAGTTGGGGTGAAATATTTTTCTTCCTAAAACAACTGGGATGGACTTTAAGATCCAATATCTTGAGGTGGAGGCCTGGCAAGATTGAAATGGAAATAGCTCTATAAAGTCTGCTGGATGCTCAAGAGCAATAGTCTTATTTGTAAAAGGAGTCAGACAGTTGAGCAGGAGAAGATTGAAGGACTCTCAGCAGGTGATAGATGACAGGCACAGATGACCAGACACAGAACCAAGCTGCAGTGGTGGATGAGAAGCAATCCCATACCCAACTGACAGGGACCCAACTGGCTGGGGCCTTCACAAGAGAGCAGATTGGTTAGTATCACTTTCCATTCCAGAGCAGAGGGATGGTCTGAAGTTCACAGCCACAAGAGAGGCCTCAGGGAACTAAGAGAGTTGCAGGTCCTAGTCCTGGTTCAGAGTCAGAGAAGAATGACCAAAGTTGGACTCCCAAACAGAGCATAGAAAATAACAATACAAAAAACCTGAAACATCATCTCCCACACCTCAGGACTAGAACTTGACTGTACTTATGAACTGTTTAAAAAAAAGTTAATGGGCAAGAAAAAGAGAAAGAACCTGACCATAGGTAGCTATCCTTGGGACAGAGATCTGGATTCAAATTCAGAACATAGTGAAACTAAAAAACAAACAAACAATAACAAAAAAACACTCCTACTTCTAAGAAAAATGTCAAATGGCCACAAGTCTAAAAAGAGTTCTTCAAAGAGCTTTAAAAAAATCTTTAAAAGGGGCGGCTAGGTGGCGTAGTGGATAAAGCACCGGCCTTGGAGTCAGGAGTACCTGGGTTCAAGTCCAGCATCAGACACTTAGTAATTACCTAGCTGTGTGGTTGTGGGCAAGCCACTTAACCCCATTGCCTTGCAAAAAAACCCCTAAAAATCAAAGGAGGGCGGCTAGGTGGTGCAGTGGACAGAACAGTGACCCTGGAGTCAGGAGTCCCTGAGTTCAAATACAGCTTCACACACTAAATAATTACCTAGCTGTGTGGCCTTGGGCAAGCCACTTAACCCCATTTGCCTTGCAAAAACCTAAAAAAAATCAAAGGAGAAGTTAAGGAAAAATTAGGGAGAAAAAGAACAATCCATGAAAATCAAGAAAATTACGAAAAGAAAATCATCCAGTTGGAGAGACAATATAAGAATTGTTGGATTACCTGAAAGTTATGATTTTTAAAAAAGAGTCTAGATACAATATTATAAGAAAATTATTCAGGAAGATTGCCCTGAAGTATCAGAACAAGAAGGGAAAATAAAAATAGCAAAAAAATCCATTGATTACCACCTAAAGGAAATTCCAAGAAGAAAACTGAAAAAACTACTGTTATAGCCAAATTTCAAAGCTCACAGGTTAATGAGAAAATACTACAAGTAGTTAGAAGAAAATTTGAATACTGTGGAGCTCTAGTCAGGATAGCACAAAATCTAGCAGTTTTAATATTAATAACCAAAGGACTTGAAAACTACTCTCTGAAGAGCAAATGAGTTGGTTCTGTACTCAAGAATAATTTACCCAGCAAAGCTGAGTTTAAATTTTGGGTGGAGGGACATTTAATAAATTGAAAGACTTTCAGGTATTTCTGTCAAGAAAAAAGTCCACATTCATTGGAAAAACAAGGGGAAGCATAAAGTAAACATTAAAAACCAATAATTATATGGTTCTAGTTAGGTAAAACTTTACTTCTTATATAGGAAAAATGTTACCTATACTCTTTAAGACTGTTGTCATACATGGATAAATGGCTTGAGCTGGACTGAGAATGATGGGATGATTCTAAAAAATAAAATTGGTTAAGGAGAGGTAAAATGGAATAATTATACAGCTGAGGCAAGAATGGAAGAACTATTACAGTGGAAGCAGGAGGTAGAGGGCTGATCGTGCTGAAATTTTACATCAGAAATGGATTAGAGAGAGAATTTGTTATATTTAGAAAGGTATAAAAGTCTTCTAAATTTATAAAGAAATAGGAGGATAAGGGATGGGCTTTTAGAAGGGTGTGTGGATCAAGAAGTAGGAAGGTGAGGGAGAGGATAAGGAAGGGACTTTTACTGGGTGGGTTGATCAAGGAAGGCAAGGCAACAGTTAGAAGTAAATTTAGATGTGTGAGGAGGGAAAGGGTAAAAAGGGGGGGGAAATGATAAATAGTGAGGAAAAATAGGATAGAGGAAAATACAGAACTAATAATCCTAACATTGAATGTGAATGGGATGAACTCACCCATAAAATGGAAATGGATAATAGAATGGATTAAGAATCAGAATCCAACAATATACTGTTTACAAGAAAGACAATTAAAAAATGAGAGATACAGTTAAAAAAGGAGTGGAGTAGAATTTATTATGTTTTGGGTGATGTTAAAAAGGCAGGGGTATCAATCATGATCTTAAACACAGGTAAAGCTAAATGTCACCAATATTATTCAATATTGTTTTAGAAATGCTAACTATAGTGATAATAAAATACTGGATCTTAAATTATTATAAGCAGTGATTATCAGAACTATCTGGTACTGGCTAAGAAATAGAAATGGATCAGTGGAACAGAGTAGCCATTCAATACAAAACAGTAAATGATTATTGCAAAGTTTGTGCAAATTTTTATTGTGCAAATATTATTGTGCAAAGATTTCATTTTAGGGGATAAGAATTCATTATTTGGTAAAAATGCTGGTAAAACGAGAAAGCAATCTGGCAGAAATTGGGCACAGATCAAAATCTTAAGTTATTTACCAAGAGAAGGTCTTAATGAATACATGACCTGTACATAAAGGGGGGATATTACAAGAAAATTAGAATAACATAGAACATATTACCTATCAGATTTATAAATAGAATGATTTATGAATAAACAAGATAGAAAGCATTATCAGGTATAAAATGGTTAATTTCAGTTGCATTAAATTTAAAAAAAACTTTGTACAAGTAAAGTCATTATGGCCAAGATTATAAGGAAAGTAGAAAATCAAGGAAAAAAATTTAGTCTCTCAGATAAAAGTCTCATTTCTGAAATATATAAAGAAATTTGTCAAATTTATAAGAATACAAATCATTCTCCAATTGATAAATGATAAAAAGATACAAATAGGAATTTTCAGTGAAGAAATCAAAACATCTAGTCATATTAAAATATTTTTAAATCATTATTAGAGAAATGCAAATTAAAAATATTTTGAGATATAACCATCAGAATGGCTAAAGTAATGCTATCCACTTCTAGAGAAAGAATTGATGAATAGAAATGTGTATAGTATAGTTTTTACAAATATGTGTGTGTTTCTGTGTTCAATTATTACCTCCTCCAAGGCAGGGTAGGAAGTGAGGGAGAAAAAAAATAAAAAGTTCATGATAGAGAATAAAAAAGCAGAAAGAAGCATAGACAAACTGGTTATCTTTGAAAACAATTTTTAGTATTTATTACATAGTCTTTAAAACATGAACTGTCTGAAACAGAAGTTCTATTGAATCTTCTATGTTGTGCTATGTACATGAAAATGGTCTTTTTTTGTCTTTCTGTATTTAAGTTCAAAATGAATTAAAAAAAATTTAAAAAGAGATAACCAGGAAAGCCACATTTTGCTAAATGATACCATAGATAATGAACTAATATAAATAATGAATATATATACACCAAATGACATATCATTCAGATTCTTAAAGAGAAAATTGAATGAGGTATAGTACAAAATAGACAATAAAGTTATTAGTGGGAAGACCTCAATTTACTACTCTTAAATTAAATAAGTCTAGCCCATAATACAAAATGAAATTAAGAAGATAACAGAATATCAGAAAAGTTAGATATGATAGGCCTCTGGAGAATAATGAATGGGAGCAGAAAGGAGTGTAGATAGATAGATAGACAGACAGATAGAGAGAGATATATTTAATTTCTTAACTGAGCCTGATACAATTACAAAAATAGACCCTGCTTTAGGCCATACAAATTCACCCAAAAAATGCAGAGAAGCAGAAAATATTAAATCTACCTTTTATTCTGATATTAATGTAATTAAAAATTATATTTAATAAGTATCCTTTGAAGTATACATCAAGATTAATGGATAGGGGGTGGCTAGGTGGCGCAGTGGATAGAGCACCAGCCCTGGAGTCAGGAGTACCTGAGTTCAAATATGGCCTCAGACACTTAATAATTACCTAGCTGTGTGGCCTTGGGCAAGCCAATTAACCCTATTGCCTAGCAAAAACTAAAAAAAAAAAAAAAAACTAAAAAAAATTTAATGGATAACTAAATTAGTCAAAAAAAGGAATGTGTCAAAGATCAATTCACATAAACACCAAATTACAGATTAAAAATGAAAGAGGTGAATTTTCAACCAATGGAAAGAAAGTAAAAGAAATTATTAGGAGATATTTTGCCCAACTGTATGACAATAAAACTGGACATCTTAATGAAATGAATCAATATTTATAAGAATATAAATTCCCAGATTAATTGTGAAGAAATTAGAATGCTTATGTAACCTTAACTTTGAAAAATAAATTGAAAAAGCCATAGATTATTTCTCTGAAAAAAAAAAAAGAAACCCAAGGCTAGATGGATTTATTTGCAAATTCTACCAAGCATTTCAAGGACAAATAGCCTCAATACTACAAAACTATTTTAAAAAATAGACAAAGGAGTCCTAATGAATTCTTTCTATGACACAACTATAGTGTTGATATCTATACCAAAAGGATGAAAAAAAGAAAAATCTATAGAGAAATTTACCTAAAAGTATTTTTAATAAAATGCTTCCAGGGAAATTATAACCACAGATCACAAAGACCATAAACTTTGAACCAGGAATGCAGGCCTCTTTGAAAATTATGACCCCTATAAGCATAATTGACACTGTCAATAATAAAAATTACAAAAATCATGATTGTTTCAAGAGATGCAGGGAAAGTTTTTGACAATTGCAAGACCCACTCTTATTTAAAAATACTAAAGATCAAAGAAATAAAAGAAACTTTTAAAAAAAATATGACAAGCCATAACTAAAACACAAAGGAAGCCTTATCTGTAATAGGAATAACTTAGAAATCTTACTAATAAGATAAAGGGTGGAGTAAGGATATCCATTATCACCATTACCCTTCAATATTATACTACAAATACTAGCTATAGCAATAAGGCAAGAAAGTAAATAAGCATAGGCAAAGAGGAAATAAAACTATCACTTTTTTCCGGATAATATGATGGTTTACTTAAAGAACCCTAGAATCAACTAAAAATCTAAGGAGAATAATTAAGAACATTAGCAAAGTGGTAGTATATAAAATAAACCAATAAGAATCATCATAATTTCTGTATACTACCAACAAAACCCCAGTAGGAAAAGATAAAGAAATTCCATTTAAAATAACTATAGATATAATAAATTTGGGAGTCTACCTGGCCAAGACACAGATTGAGAAATTTATTAACATAATTACAAAATTCTCTTGCACAAATAAAGACAAATCTAAATAATTGTAGAAATATTAATTGCTTCTGGGTGAGCTGAGTCAGTAAAGTAAAAAAATGACAATACTGTTTGCATTAATTCAAACTACCAAAAAATTACTTTATAGTTAGAATAAATCTTAACAAAATTCTTCTGAAGGAACAAGCATATAAGAATGGGAAGAATAGGGGGCCTAACAATATCAGTTTTAAATAGATATAATGCTATAATCACTGAAAGGATTTGATACTGGCTAAGTAATAGGTTGATCAGTGGAATAGTTTAAGTATGTGGTATATAGAAGCAAAAGAACACATTAAGCTAGTATCTGAGGAACTCTATTCAATAAAAAAATATGTATTGGGAAAATAGTAAAGAATTTTGCAAAAATTAGACATAGTATAACATCTTACACTATATATCAAGATAATCTCCAAATGCATACATGATTTAGATATAAAAAGTGATATAAGAAAGGAGAGAATGGAAGAAAATTACCTGTCAAATCTATGGATAAGGGAAGGGTTCATGATCAAATGAGTTAGAGAAGTCCATGGGAGGCAAAATGGATAATTGTGATTATAAAAAATTAAAATATTTTTGCACAAAGAAAAACAATGTAGCTAAAATAGAAGAAAAGCCAGAAAGTTGAAGGGAAAAAAATCTTTGCAGTAAACAAATGAGAAAGGTCTCATTTCTAAACTATATAGGAACTGAGTCAGGTTTACAAGAATAAAAGCTGTTCCCCAATTAATAAGGGTTAAAGGAGATAAATGGACATTTGACAGAGGAAGATATCAATAATCATTTTTAAAAGATCTAAATTACTAAAAATTAGGGAAATGCAAATTAAAACATCTCTTAGATACTATCTTCTACCCATCAAAATGTCTAAAATGAGAAAAAGGGGAAATGAAAATTGATGGAGGGAATGTGCAAAGTGTCTGGCAGGTATTAGGTGCTTTGTTGATTGATTGCAGTTGTGAACTAGACCGACCATTCTGGAAAGCAGTTTGGAACCAAACCTACAAAGTTATTAAAATATACATACTCTTTGGTTCAGCAATACTGCTACTAAGTCTGTACCTCAAAGACAGAAAGGGCCCATATGTACAAAAATATCTACAGCAGCTATATTTATGATAACAAAAAATAGGAAACTTATATGGATGCCAATCAATTGTGGAATGACTGAAAAATTTATAGTAGATGACCACTGGGGTAGCTAGATGGCACAATGGATAGAGCACTGACCTTGGAGTCAGGAGTTCAAATCTGGCCTCAGACACTTAATAATTACCTAGTTGTATGACCTTAGGCAAGTCACTTAACCCCATTTGCCTTGCAAAAACCTAAAAAAAACCCAAATATATAGTAGAAGACCATGATAGAATGCTATTGTGCTATGAGAAATGATGAAGGGAATGGTTTCACATGCATATGAAGTATATGAACTGATATATAGCAAATATAAGAACAGTCTATACAGTAATAGCAAATTATAAAGATAATCACCTTTGACAGTCTTGGGAACTCCAACCTTCATGATTACCAACCATAATTTCAAGGTACTTATCATGAACCATGCTCTCCACATCCAGCTAGAAAACTAATAGACTTGAGAGCAAACTCATTTTTTTCCTCTTTCTTTTGATTGGTTTTTTAAAAATGTGCAATATGGCTAACATGGACACTTGTCTTGTTTGATTTTACATATTTATAAGTGTCCACTTTTTTAACCTTCATTTTTGGGCAGAGGGAGAGAAGTTGGATTTCCATTATCACCATTAACCCTCAATATTATACTACAAATGCTAGCTATAGCAATAAGGCAAGAAAGTAAACAAGCATAGGCAAAGAGGAAATAAAATTATCACTTTTTCCAGATAATAGAAATAAAAGAGAAATGTCTGTATTTTAAATAAGTTATTAAAAAGGAAGGAAAACAGGGAAATGGCTTAGAATTCAATTGCTGGAAAAACCAACAATCTTAGTCTGAAAAAAAAACATTTAGCCTTGGGTTTCCTTACTTTTTTGTGTGTTTTAGACAATCTTTGTTTTTGTGTTTTTGTTGTTTTGTTTTTTTGGTAAGGCAATGGAGTTCATGACTTGCCCAAGATCACACAGCTGGGTAATTATTATTAAATGTCTGAGACTGGATTTGAACTCAGGTCCTCCTGACTCCAGGACTGATCCTCTATGCATTGTTCCACCTAGCTGCCCTGTTCTGGACAATCTTTGACAGGATCTTGAAGTTAAAAGTATGTTTTAAAAAATTATATTTGAAGGAAACACTGAATTTCAGCTAGAAGTTAGTGAATATTGGAATATATTTTTTCCATCCCAGTTCATAACCCCTTGAACTCTATTCATGAACTCCATAGGGTTTGCAAACTTTAAGAAGCCCATATTTAAACTCACATTATATATTACAATTGGCTGGAAATGGATAAACTGGTTATCAGAAACCGAGAGACACAGAAATGGAGAGAATGGAAATGGATCTATCCATGGGAAGAGGGAATTCTCAAAGTTCAGAGCCAGTAGCCTAGCTGAATCAGCAGATCTGAGAAGCAGTTAGGACATCTCTTTGTGCAATATTTGAAAACCTGCCCTCAACTTTTCATGCTGTAGATCATGCCATACCTCATCATGGTGATACCTAGTCTTTAGAGTTATAAGCTATTTCCTCTCCATAAAACCATAGCTCAATATCATGCATTAACAAAGAAGGAAACAGTCCTATAACCATTGCTATTTTAATTGCCAAGTTTAATGGCCAAGTTGATCCCATTCACTCTACATCCAGGAGTCTCTAGTACCCTCAAGGAAGTTTGAGTTGTCTAGGATCTCTGCCATTGATGCTGGGCTTACATGGATGTTCATTAGATTCTAGATGGAAATCTCCTGAACCTGCAAGTCCATTTAATACTTAGCAGATTGATAAAGGAATATTCACTTCAAAAGTATAATAAACACTCTCTCTCCCCTATGTGGGGTTTATTCCTGCCACTCTTGCCCTCACTAAGTCACATTCTGGGAAGAAGAGAATTAGGTTCATGGCTAGATTCTTCTTTGTAGTCCAAAGTGCTGATGGTTTTCAATCCAAGGTCTTCAGGTTTCCCTACTGGGCTGACTGGTTGTACTACTTTAAGGGTCTCATATCTCAATTCCAAGTTCAGGGGGAATTTTTCACATACAGCCCAGTCTCTCCTTCCCAGGGCCTATAGTTGAGATGGACAAGCAAAGTAGAAAAGATAAATCAAGTACATTCTTCAAGGCTCTAGAAAAGACCTTCTCCACCACATTCATTGCATGGTGTCCATGTGAACATGAGCATCAATTCTCTATCAATGGAAAAAAAGAGTAAAATAGTTCCAATCTGGTTGTCTTACAGACTAGGTCTGTTCTGGCAGTCAACAAAAGAAAACTACTCCCATCCACTTTGTTAAGGGAACTCAGGATTTCTTTTTCCAGAAGCAGGGGGCCTCCACATTGGGTACTCCAAAGCCCTTGTTATACCCTACTCTTCTAGAAGGTTGACCATCAGACCACAAAGCAGTTTATAGGTCCAGTCAATGGATATTATGAAATGAATTCACCTCAATCTACATTGTCCAAGTAATTCATTCTAACAGTTAATCTGAAGACTAGGAATTTGGTTCCAAAAATATTTTATTACTTCATTTCATTAGAATTTGTTTCCATTTTAATATTCTTATTACATCCTCAGTGTATCAGCACAAGGACATATGGAGTTCACAGGGTGGCTGGCTCTATTTAGAGGAGTTACAAAATTATCCAAAACTAGCAGGAGCATGCATTAAGGGAAAGGACCAAGAAGACTGTTACTTGCAATCAGTATTAATTAATACTACATGAGGAAGGAAGGAAGAGCTAGGTAAAGTCAAATTCCAAGGGGAGACAGAATGAAATTTGAGCCTTTGTTTAGCAGGTCTAGGAGAACACCATATTCCTAATAAAATCCTTTATCTTTCATTTTATAAATTTTAAAATATCCTGAGAAAGAATCCAAAGATTGAATCAGATGGCCAAAGGGGTCCATGACACACACAAAAAATTGTTAAACCTGGGGTGGTTTCATGTCATTTGACAAAGCAGGGCAAGGCTTGGGTTCAACCACCTGTTTTTGATCATTGCCTCCTCCATCCTTATAGAAGACCTGTGGGCTGCCTTGAGGACTTAAGAACTCCTCACCCCTCAAACTGACAAGCCTGCACACCTTCATTTTCAAGGGCACCAGGCTCAGGCTCAGCTAAGTCCACACACAGGCTTTAGTTGCCATGTTTGCAGTCTACCATTTCAGCATCAGGGTAGAGAAGACATTGGCCTAGTCTCTACCCTACAAGGGGAACCCTTGGAGGGTTATCAGCATCCTACAGGGATTTGGAAGAATACATCAAGCTAAGACTTAAACCACTTCCAGGACTGACAGACTATTCTTTTCCCCAACTTTCTCCTCTCATACTTGTCTGATAACAGGACCTGCCTACTTGTTTTATATTAATGTTTCCTGTATCCTAATTGTGGCCTCAAACATAAAGGCTAGGAATGAGGGAAAAACGTCAGGACACAGAGCCAAATCTCAGCCTCAATATTAAAGTCTCTACACAGTGAGAGCCCATATGTGCTGACCAAAAAAAAACAACACCTCCTATTAACTCCAAGGATGAAGTTTTTCAGATTCAAAAACAAGAAACATTTGACAAAAAGATTACTGCTTGCTGAATATTAGAGTCAACTAGATAGACAGATGGAGAGATGAAGAGGAAGGGAGCAAGCAAAAAGCAGGGAAGGAGGGAGGAAAGAGGGAGACAGTGAGGGAGAAAAGAAAACTGCAAAGTAGTGTTCTATTGACAGAAATTCCAAATTTCTCATTAAATATGTGAAGGTGATGTTACAAATGTTCCTGGCAGTTTATCACAGGAGAAAAACCAATCTTCCTATATGTTTAGAGCAATTCTTTTCACATCTAACATTTTAATCAACTGTACACAAGACAGAAAGATATGACTACTGCTTCATGCTTTAGTATATTTACAGAGATTTCTCTAGTGTGTATTTTATAACTGTGCTTTTACTGTCTGGGTTCATATTATATATAATTAAGATCTAACTCATTTTTTCACATTCATTAAATTAATGGGGGTTTCTGGTCCAAGATGGGAAAAGTATCGACCAATAGCATATTCTGCAGTGTGAAATGTTCTGATTTTCATGAAGTCCTGGTTTGGGTAGAAAGCTTTCTTATATCACAATATAGTATAAATTCTCTGAAGCTTAGAGTGCTATGTTTCCTGTTGGAAAGGCAGTCTTGACGAGTTACATTAACAAGATTTATGAACCAGTTGATGTAGATTAAGGTGTTTTCCCCAGAAATATCTAAGTTTCTTGAAGGCAGGGTAATTTTGACTTTATATCCCATTAATAAGCCATTATTTGACAATGTTGCTTCTGTCATGTCCAATTATTTGTGAACTCATTTGGAGTTTTCTTGGCAAAGATACTGGAATAGTCTACCATTTCCTTCCCCAGTTCATTTTCCAGAGGAGGAAACTGAGGCAAACAAGGTTAAGTGACTTGCCCAGGGTCACATAGCTAGTAAGTGTTTGAGGTCAGATTTGAACTCAAATGAGCCCCAGGTCAAGTCCCTCTCCATTGCATCATACAACAGAGATTCAATAGGTTCTTGTTGAATTCAACTGAAATACTTTAGTAGGTCTACTGTTGTCTACTGGTAAACATTTCATAAGCTTTCTTTCAAGCATGTTTCCTAATGAAAACAAAAGTTCTTTATTGTGGCAGAAAGCCTTCTTAAATTCAAAACACTCTTAAAAGTTCCCAGTTGTGGTTCTTGGCATAATAGGAGACAGAAAATTGGTTTATCTCTTTCACAAAATTGCCTCTTTGGGAGAGATTTGAGAGATCATGGTGCTCAAAAAAAATGTCTAGTGCTCAATCATGACCCAGAAGTCATGCCTAAGCCTTTTATGAGGAATAAATTCTCTGATGATGAGTCAGGGATCATCTCTGGCTGAAGATTTTCCATAAGATCTCTCTTCAATATGAATTTTCTGATGATCAGTAAGTTCATTCCCAAAATAAAAAGACCTTTCCATGCCTATGACATTTGTAATCCTTCTCTTTGGTGTGAACTTTCTGGTGCTGAATAAGCACTGCTTTGGCACTAAGGGCCCTGCCATATTCATTAATTATCTTTATAAGGTTTCTATAAGGGTTGGCTTCTTGTGGAAAGTCTTCCCACATTCACTACATTTATAACTTTCTCCAGTGTGAATTTTGACATGTTAATTAAGAAGTTGTTTACAGCAAAGTCTTCCCACATTCATGACATTTGTAAGATTTCTCTCTAGTTTGAATTATCATGTGTTGATTGAAATATGAATTAAATGAAAAAGCCTTTCCACATTTATTACATTCAAAAGGCTTCTCTCCAGTATGAATTTTTTGATGCTGGGTAAAGACTCTTTTCCAATGCAAGGTCTTCCCACATGTATTCTATTCATATGGTTGCTCTTCAGTTTGAATTCTCTGAAGTTGAATAAACACTGGTCTCCTGCTAAAGGCCTTCCCACATTCATTACACTTATAAGGTTTCTTTCCAGTATGAATTCTCCTGTGTTGAGTAAGATATGATCTACAAACAATGTTGTTTCTGTCATGTCCAATTCTTTGTGAACTCATTTGGGGTTTTTCACATCCATGTGGTTTCTCTCCAGTATGAATTCTCTGATGTCGATTAAGCTCTGGTCCAGAGTTAAAGGTTTTGCCACATTCACTACATACAAAAAGTTTTTCACCAGTATGAATTATCTAATGTTGAAGGAAAGTTGTCTTTTTTTTGGGGGGGGAGGCTTTCCTACATTCATCACATTCATAAATTTTCTCTCCAGTATGAATTTACACGTCAGGTAAAGACTTTCTTAAGGAAGGTCTTCCCACATTCATTACATTCATAATTTTTCTCTCTAGTATGACTTAGCTGATGTTGGCTAAGGGCTGTCTTCCTGTGGAAGGCTTCCCCGTATTCATGACATTCATATGATTGTTCCTCCAAAAGTATTTTCACATGTGATATAACAGCTGCCTTTCAGAATTTCTTCCCACCTCTATCAGTGTGAATTTTGATTCTCTGTATTTTCTGTGTTACTCTTGAAGCCCTTTCCACATTTAGGATATTTAGCTTTCTCCCCAGTAGGAATCCTGTGATGAGAAGTGATAGGTGGTAACTGTCAGCCTCACTACATTCTCTTCATAAATTTTCTCTCTAGTAAGAATTTGCTGCTAAGTTATCAAAAAGTTATATAGTCTGAAGGAAAACCTTCTGATGTTTATGGGCTTTATCTCAAGGGTCTAAGTAATTCACAGATGGGCTGCATTTGAAGACTTTCTTATATTCATGATATTTACTTGACTTTCCTATAGGATATATTCCATAATATTTAATAAACTCAAATTCAGAACTGTAGAATTTTCTACATTAATTATTAGAAAACAATTTCTTTGAGAAGATTCTCATTAGATTTATTTTGGTCTGAAAATAGACTTAACTTCTATTTCATTTAGAGACCTTTTTTTTCTATAGTAGAAAAAAGATTAGGCCTAGATTCCAGCTTTTTCCATATTTACTACATTCATGGCCTCTCAATTTATTGGAAGTTTTCCTTACTGAGAATATTCCTCATCACAGGAATATTATTGTCTACCTAGACTGGCATCATAATTCCAGATTTCTCTCAAGCTGGAGACCAATAGATACCACCCTATACAATATGAGAAAATGTCTCTAGAGAAAGTTCCTCCTTTGCAAAAGACCCCTTAATTTTTTTTAGATAGCCTCCCAGCCTACAAATAAAATTTAAAAATCCATTAACACTTACATCCATCTGCTTTTTACTTCTACCAAGCTTATGTCTCTTTCATGAATGTTATCAAAATGTAAATAATACTAGAATCACTTGCTTGGGAAATCTTTGACATTCATCCTCATGATGGCCCAAAGAGAAAGAAAAGTTAGTTTTTACATTTGCCACATGAGGTTCAAGTATCACTAATTAGCAACAGAAACAAACTCAAACCTGAGTGACCTGATTTCCATTCCAGGAAATGGCAAATCAAAACAGATGAAATTCCATAGAACAAATGGGAAATCTTACACTTGGGTAAAAAATACCATCCTCAACAAGTATAGGATGTTGGTGTGCAAACATCATTCCGTAAAAAAGCTGGGGGTCTCAGTGCCCTAGACAGTTCAGGATCAGTCAGCAGTGAATTTAATCTTGGGTTGCAGTAAGAGAGGCATACATGCCAGAAATCAATGGAAAATTACTCTTCAATGGAATGTTCCCTAATCAGGGAATATGTGAAGGAAGGCATTCCCTTCTGGGCAGAGCAACTTAAGAAGGAAATGACCTAACTATGAAAATGAGGAAAGTATTCTGGCATTAGAGAGGTTCAGTGTAATGGGACCTCTAGAATCCCATGATTCTTCTGGCTAGCCAGTGTATAGAGCACTAAAACTGGAGAAAAGGAAGACTCATCTTCCTGAGTTCATATCCAACCTCAGACAGATAATTGTGTGACTCTGAGCAAATCATTTCACTCTATTTGCCTCAGTTTCCTCATCTGTAAAAAAAATGAGCCAGAGAAGGAAATGGCAAACTACTCTGTGTAAAACTTGGAGAAGTTGCAAGGAATAAGGTTGTGAAGGTATTTAAATGATAAAAAAAGTTTACATTTTATGGGAAAAGTAGTAGGGAGCCACTGGAACTTACTGAGAAAAGGGAGCAAACCCACCCTGTGGGAGAAAATTTTGGCACCAGAATGTAGTGTAGACTGGAATAATGGTAAGGCAGGGAGAATGACTGATGCCTATGGCAACAGTCCCTAAGTTGGAGACCCAGAGAAATAGCCAAGAGATATTATGGAGAGAGAGATAGCAAGATTTGGCAAAAGATTAGATCCGGGAAATCAAAGATTTTGAATATAAGGACTAGAAGGATGGTGAGACCATTTATAGGAAAACTTAGTTTGGGGGAAGAGAATTCTGTTCAGGGGCATGTTGAGGTTGGGATGCTTGAGAGAAAGCCAGTCTCAAATGTCCAATAGGCCACATTCTTTGGAAATACAGACCCAAATAACTATAAAAATATGGGTTGCCCATCAATAACTTGAGCCTCTATCATAAAAATTACAATAATGGCTAAACTCACTTTGTCAGAACCACCCCCCCAAAAAAAACCATCCAAAGGATTCCTTTACAGAACCAGAAGGGATAAGAAGGAAATTTATCTGAAAAACCAAAAGGTCAAGAATCTAGAGGGAAATGAAAAAAAAGTTGGAATATTAAAAGTGGTAGGATTATAAGTTGGTCCAGTTCTCTGGAAAGCTATTTGAGCTCTGTCCCCCACACCACTGTGCATGTCTCTTGACCCACTGATGCCCTTCACCTCCCAGCTTTGACTATTTCCCCAGTATATAGCTTTTTTTGGACAAATTGGTTTACTTATTATTTCTTCCATTAGATTGTGAGTTCCTGGAGGGAAATGATTGGTTTTTTTTCTCTTTCTGAATCCTCAGAATTTAGCATAGTGTCCGGTACATCGTAGGTCCTTAATAATGCTTATTGGTTGACTATGCTAACTAGGCCTACAAGAATAGTTCTATGCTAAGTGATTTACAATATCTCATTTGATCCTTGCAACAATGCTGGGAGATAGGTAGCTTTATTCTCTCCATTTCACAGTTGTGGAACCTGATGCAAACAGTCCAAGGATACACAACCAGTAAGTATCTGAAGCTGGATTTGATATTAGGCCTTCCTCACTCTAGTTCAAGCCTCTATTCACTATACCACCTAATATACCTATAAATCTTGCTAGTATACACATAAATATAAAACACATATACCACAAAGAGATTAAAGAAATAGGAGAACGACCCATGTGGACAGAAATTAACTCTTTGTAAAGAATTGGAAACCAAGGGAATGCCCATCCAGTGGAGAATGACTGAGCAAATTATGATATATCATAAAATATCTACACTAAGATATGAAGAGAACCATTTCAGATGAACCTGGGAAGACCTGTATTTACTTCTGCAAAGGGAAGGGAAAAGAACTAGGAGAACAAGTCTACAATATAATTAACAACATTGTAAAGATAACCATCTTTGGAATACTTAAAAACTCAGATGGCTGCAACGAGTCTATGCTACCTTTAATGACATTGGTTGCCTCCCTCCTGACAGAGGGGAGATGGGTTTGAGGTTCCGTGCAGGTGTAGATTTTTGGGGACACAGTCAGTATGGTTTGCTTTACTATGTAAATTTCTTTCCTTCTTTCGTTTTTTCACTGAGGCAATCAGGGTCACACAGTTAGCTAACTACTATTAGGGGATATAAAACAAACCAAAAATCTTTCACATAAATGGGCAAGAATTTTAAAGGATAAAACATAAAGAAGAAGGAATGAAAGGAATAAGTGATCCACATGCCATATTATAAAACAGTAGCCATGAGAGACTTCTGAATATTGCTTAAAAAAAAAACAAAGAGGGGAAATAATGGAATGAATTGGACTCAGTGATTGTAAAAAGTGATAAGCTCAGAAACAAACACTTAAACTTGAGTTCAGCTTTTTTGTGTATTGGGACCCTACTGGTCCACAGTATGTTTTCCTGTAACTATTTATCATTATTATTGATGCCTAATTAGTGAATATCCAGGTAGTTTCTTATTTTTTTCCAAGATCATAGGCCCCCCCCCAATTCTATCCACAGATTCCAGAGGGATATCTAATCTCAGGTGAAGAAGTCTTGATTGAAATCAGGATCTCCTGTTATCTCTTACGATAAACAGGTCCATATTGGAAAAACTGACATGTTACAAAAATAGAATAGTCTGCATTGACATGGCAAGGGAATTCTGTGAAAGGAGTTCAGGTGCAAGGCCCTCGGGTCTTTTCTTTCAATTTGGGAGGCCCTGAGCATCACACAGTACATCTGAAAAGAGTAACCCCCAAAGAAGGGTTGAATTACAGTTTGCAATGTCTCATCTGCATGATGAATATGATGTTGATAATAATAATAGTTCTTTTTAGGTACTGCTTTAGAATTTCCAAAGCTCTTTAAAAATATTATCTCATTTGATCTTCATGGCCACCATCCAATTAAGTTACTACTTGTCATTTGACCATTTGATAGATGAGGAACCTGTGAATGAAGAGCTGTGAGAGTCAGTGTCTTGGCCAGGGTTGTGGTCAGAATTCAAGCTCAAGTCTCCCTGACTCCGAGATCAGCAAAAAAAATTTGAGCAGTCTTCTTAGCTACTGGATCAGCTGGAAAGCTAGTCCTTGGGATGTTAAACACTGGCTTCCAAAAAGGCTCCCCTCTCTCCAGATCACATGTGACTTGGAAATACCGAGACCAAATCCTGCACAGAGGAAAGAAAAAAGAGACAAGGACAGCTTAGCTTCAAGTCTTAGTTCTTCTCTTTTTAGGGAAATCTAAGACAGGTCTACAGACCACAAATTGCCCCTCGAGGATGCTCTATATTCTCTTCTTAGCAATCTGTCCAAGAATAGATTTGGACTCATTAAAACATCCACCACTGGATTGAGCCCATTGTAGTATGAGAGGGTGGAAATGTTTCAGCTATTTCTATTTTGGGGGCTAATCTATGACCTCTAAGAAGAGAGACTGGAGGAAGTATTACCTCAGGTAATTAGGTGTTACTTTTTAGTTTTGTAAAACGAATATCTCCCATAAAAGGTAAGTTCCCTAAAAGAAGAAATGTGAGTTATGTTTTTAGGTGGCCATGAGGCCTACTGGTAGGAAAGTCCTGAAAGGTCTTTCATACAGGAACATATAACACAAATACCCTGTCTCTTAGAAATGGAAGGATTAGTGCTCTCAAATCTGCTTCCCAAATAACAGGCCTCCTAAGGAAGGGACCAAAGTTCATCCAACAGATAGAATCTGCCTCCCCCAGGGAAGCTGGTCTTACCCAGATGGACCAGGTGCTCCTAATTCTCCAGCATCACATCCCTGTACAGCTCCTTCTCAGAAGGGCTCAGGGATCCCCACTCTTCTGGGTGGCTACATCCTTGAATAGTACTGATTCCTACAACACCAAACATCCATTGGAGAATAGGGCTACCCAGCAGGGGGACAGTCCTTCTATGTGTAGCCTTTGGAGCATTCCAGGGAAAATATCTCTGGGACATCTCCCACATGCCAATCTAAAACAGATGCTGACTCATGTCAAAACTCATTTTTGCTAACATGCAGGTATGGTTGAGGGGACACTGCCTCTTGAGTTTGGGGTCCAGAGAGCATTTCCAGGCTGTGCTTGGGGGGCTCTGAGTGTCTCCTAATCTCTCTGGAACTGTTTATTCAAGAATAAAATGAAGTTACAGAATATGTTGATCTTAAAGTCCTTTCCAGATCTAAATCTCAGATCATGCAGTCCTTACAATCCTCAGAGTTAAATTGGGCCTTAGAGTTTATAAAACTCCTTCCTTATGCCAATGCTGGGATTTATCATCATTCCTATTTTATATATATAAGAAAACTGAGTCCAAGAAAGTCTAAGTGACCTGCAGCAGAGATTGGAGTCTAGTCCGGGTTTCCCTCTTGGAGCCCTCAGTTCTTCCCACTACGCCACACTGCCCTTTGCCCTTTAGCTCCTGTTCACTGCATCCCCCCCCCTTTTCCTCAGAAGAAAACACCAGACCCTACCCTTCAGTGCTCATGCCCAGATCATACAGTGGACCTAGTCACATCTCATAATGACATGCCCAACACCAACATAGACAAAGACCATCCCTCTCCAAGATGAATCAGATGGTATTTCCATTGGATTAGAGAATGAAACCAGGTTGATGGAGGCAACACCAAAGGGGGCCTTTTCCTTTACTCCCAAAGTCATCTTGGACATTCATGGTCAGTCCACAAATACTGTATCCCCCAGTGCATCCTCACCCTAACCGTTGAGCCAGGCAGCAAAGTTGACTTTAGACTGAATCCTGCGGTTTCCAAAGCACTTTTATATTGATTGCGAAAGAATGTAAACTCATTTATTAAAGATTACATGTTAAGTGGGCAGCTGGGTGACACAATGAATAGGGCCTCAGATACTTATTAGCTATGTGACCCTGGGCATGGCACTCAACCTCTATTTGTCTTAATCCACTGGAGAAAGCAATGGCAAGTCAGTATTTTTGCCAAGAAAAATCCCAAGTGGGATCACAAGGAGTTGGAATGACTAAAAAGAACTAAACAACAAATATTAAGTACTGGGAACATAGTAATAACAATATCAAGAATTTCCATATACTTCCAAGATTTGCAAAATGTTCTGTACGTATTACTCCATTTGATCCTCTCAAGAACCCTGGGAGGTATTTATGACCTCAATTGCACACATGTCGAAAGTGAGGCAAAACAAGGTCACAGGGGGCGCGAAACACTACCGTCTCCCAGAAATCTCTGCGAACTCAGCTTCCTCTTCCGGTAGTGGGAGGAGGGGAGGGGGTACTGAAGACGAACTTCCGGTCCACCCCAAAAGAGGAAGCAGGCGCGCAGCCTTCTGGGAAATGTAGTGCGGCGTCTCTGGGCCCGGTGACTACGCATGCCCAGCAGCGCGCGGGCCCGGGTGAGTGTCGGAGCCGCTTGGGCGGGTGCGGATCCCTCCCCTCCTCCCCGCGCGCTGCGGGGAAACTGAGGCCACTCGGGCAGGGCGATCCGGCGGGGCTACGCGACGCGCCTCCCCCCGCGGCCCCCCCGAGCCCCGACCCCGCGAAGCAGCCCCCCGCCCCCACTTCGGCCCCGGGCGGCATCGGCCCTGCCCCCCTCCGCCCCGGCGGCCCAGCTCTGCTCCCCCTTCTCGCCCCTCCCGATCGGGCCGGCCCCTTCCCGGGACTCGTCTTGCCCGTCTGCTCGGCCCCTCATATCTCTCCCAGAGCCCCCCAAACTGCCTGATGCCCGTTACCCTAGTGGACCTCCATGCCCTCCCTCTGAGCTTGGGGGAAGGGGTGGGCATCACCATGAAACTCATTGCCCCCCAAGCTGCATGAGGTGGAATTCTCTCGGGATCTGAGGGACCCAAGCCCAGACTGGGGAACAGCCTTGTAGGGGGCACAGCCTTGTGGATGGCACAGACTTGTAGGTGGCACAGCCTTGTAGATGAAACAGCCTTGTAGCTGGCACAGACTTGTGGATGGCACAGAGTTGTGACACAGACTTGTAGATGGCACAGCCCTGTAGCTGGCACAGACTTGTGGATGGCACAGAGTTGTAGGTGGCACAACCTTGTGGATAAAACAGCCTTGTAGATGGCACAGACTTGAGGATGGCACAGCCTTATAGATTACATAGATTTGTAGATTGCACAGCCTTGTGGATGACATAGACTTGTAGGTGGCACAGCCTTGTGGATGGCACAGATTTGTAGGTGGCACAGCCATGTAGTTGGCACAGCCTTATGGATGGCACAGAGTTGTAGATGGCACAGAGTTGTAGGTGCCACAGCCATGTAGTTGGCACAGCCTTGTAGATGGCACAGATTTGTAGGTAGCACAGCCATGTAGTTGGCACAGCCTTGTGGATGGCACAGAGTTGTAGGTGGCACAGACTTGTGGATAAAACAGCCTTATAGATGGCACAGATTTGAGGATGGCACAGCCTTATAGGTTACATAGATTTGTAGATGGCACAGCCTTGTGGATGACATAGACTTGTAGATGGAACAGACTTGTAGGTGGCACAGGGTTGTAGATGGCACAGACTTGTGGATGGCACAGACTTGTAGATGGCACAGCCTTGTTGATGGCACAGCCTTGTGGATGGCACACACTTGTAGGTGGCACGGACTTGTCGATGGCACAGCCTTGTTCATGCCACAGCTTTGTGGATGACACAGACTTGTAGGTGGCACAAAGTTGTAGGTGGCACAGCCTTGTAGATGGCACAGCCTTGTTCATGGCACAGCCTTGTGGATGACACAGACTTGTAAGTGGCACAGACTTATAGGTGGCACAGCCTTGTGGATGACACAGACTTGTAGGTGGCACAGCCTTGTTGATGGCACAGCCTTGTGGATGGCACAGACTTGTCGATGGCACAGCCTTGTTCATGCCACAGCTTTGTGGATGACACAGACTTGTAGGTGGCACAGAGTTGTAGGTGGCACAGCCTTGTAGATGGCACAGCCTTGTGGATGTCAAGGACTTGTAGGTGGCATAGCCTTGTAGATGGCACAGACTTGTAGCTGGCACAGCCTTGTAGATTACGTAGACTTGTAGGTGGCACAGCCTCGTGGATGGTACACACTTCGTAGGTGGCACAGACTTGTAGATGGCACAGACTTGTAGAAGGTACAGCCTTTTTCATGGCACAGCCTTGTGGATGACACAGACTTGTAGATGGCACAGACTTGTAAGTGGCACAGCCTTGTAGATGGCACAGCTTTGTAGGTGGCACAGCCCCTTGTGGATGACACAGACTTGTAGGTGGCACAGACTTGTAGGTGGCACAGCCTTGTAGATGGCACAACCTTGTTCATGGCACAGACTTGTGAATGACACAGACTTATAGATGGCACAGACTTGTAAGTGGCACAGACTTGTAGATGGCACAGACTTGTAGGTGGCACAGCCTTGTGGATGACACAGACTTGTAGGTGGCACAGCCTTGTGGATGTCAAAGACTTGTAGATGGCATAGCCTTGTAGATGGCACAGCCTTGTGGATGACATAGACTTGTAGATGGAACAGACTTGTAGGTGGCACAGGGTTGTAGATGGCACAGACTTGTGGATGGCACAGACTTGTAGGTGGCACAGCCTTGTTGATGGCACAGCCTTGTGGATGGCACAGACTTGTCGATGGCACAGCCTTGTTCATGCCACAGCTTTGTGGATGACACAGACTTGTAGGTGGCACAGAGTTGTAGGTGGCACAGCCTTGTAGATGGCACAGCCTTGTTCATGGCACAGCCTTGTGGATGACACAGACTTGTAAGTGGCACAGACTTATAGGTGGCACAGCCTTGTGGATGACACAGACTTGTAGATGGCACAGCCTTGTTCATGCCACAGCTTTGTGGATGACACAGACTTGTAGGTGGCACAGCCTTGTAGATGGCACAGCCTTGTGGATGTCAAGGACTTGTAGGTGGCATAGCCTTGTAGATGGCACAGACTTGTAGATTACGTAGACTTGTAGGTGGCACAGCCTCGTGGATGGTACACACTTCGTAGGTGGCACAGCCTCGTGGATGGTACACACTTCGTAGGTGGCACAGACTTGTAGATGGCACAGACTTGTAGAAGGTACAGCCTTTTTCATGGCACAGCCTTGTGGATGACACAGACTTGTAGATGGCACAGACTTGTAAGTGGCACAGCCTTGTAGATGGCACAGCTTTGTAGGTGGCACAGACTTGTAGGTGGCACAGCCTTGTAGATGGCACAACCTTGTTCATGGCACAGACTTGTGAATGACACAGACTTGTAGATGGCACAGACTTGTAAGTGGCACAGACTTGTAGATGGCACAGCCTTGTGGATGTCAAAGACTTGTAGATGGCATAGCCTTGTAGATGGCACAGACTTGTAGGTGGCACAGCCTTGTAGATGGCACAGCCTTGTTCATGGCACAGCCTTGTGGATGTCACAGACTTGTAGGTGGCACAGCCTTGTAGATGGCACAACCTTGTTCATGGCACAGACTTGTGAATGACACAGACTTGTAGATGGCACAGACTTGTAAGTGGCACAGACTTGTAGATGGCACAGACTTGTAGGTGGCACAGCCTTGTGGATGACACAGACTTGTAGGTGGCACAGCCTTGTGGATGTCAAAGACTTGTAGATGGCATAGCCTTGTAGATGGCACAGACTTGTAGGTGGCACAACCTTGTGGATGGCACACACTTCATAGGTGGCACAGACTTGTAGGTGGCACAGCCTTGTTCATGGCACAGCCCTGTGGATGGCACAGACTTGTAGAAGGTACAGCCTTTTTCATGGCACAGCCTTGTGGATGACACAGACTTGTAGATGGCACAGACTTGTAGGTGGCACAGCCTTGTAGATGGCACAGACTTGTAGGTGGCACAGCCCCTTGTGGATGACACAGACTTGTAGGTGGCATAGCCTTATGGATGTCAAAGACTTGTAGGTGGCATAGCCTTGTAGATGGCACAGACTTGTAGGTGGCACAGCCTTGTGGATAAAACAGCCTTGTAGATGGCACAGACTTGAGGATGGCACAGCCTTATAGGTTACATAGATTTGTAGATGGCACAGCCTTGTGGATGACATAGACTTGTAGATGGAACAGACTTGTAGGTGGAACAGAGTTGTAGATGGCACAGACTTGTGGATGGCACGGACTTGTAGATGGCACAACCTTGTTGATGGCACAGCCTTGTGGATGACATAGACTTGTAGATGGCACAGACTTGTAAGTGGCACAGACTTGTAGGTGGCACAGCCTTGTGGATGACACAGACTTGTAGGTGGCACAGCCTTGTGGATGTCAAAGACTTGTATATGGCATAGCCTTGTAGATGGCACAGACTTGTAGGTGGCACAGCCTTGTAGATTACGCAGACTTGTAGGTGGCACAACCTTGTGGATGGCACACACTTCATAAGTGGCACAGACTTGTAGGTGGCACAGCCTTGTTCATGGCACAGCCCTGTGGATGGCACAGACTTGTAGAAGGTACAGCCTTTTTCATGGCACAGCCTTGTGGATGACACAGACTTGTAGATGGCACAGACTTGTAAGTGGCACAGCCTTGTAGATGGCACAGACTTGTAGGTGGCACAGCCCCTTGTGGATGACACAGACTTGTAGGTGGCATAGCCTTATGGATGTCAAAGACTTGTAGGTGGCACAGCCTTGTGGATAAAACAGCCTTGTAGATGGCACAGACTTGAGGATGGCACAGCCTTATAGGTTACATAGATTTGTAGATGGCACAGCCTTGTGGATGACATAGACTTGTAGATGGAACAGACTTGTAGGTGGAACAGAGTTGTAGATGGCACAGACTTGTGGATGGCACGGACTTGTAGATGGCACAACCTTGTTGATGGCACAGCCTTGTGGATGACATAGACTTGTAGGTGGCGCAGCCTTGTAGATGGCACAGACTTGTAGGTGGCACAGCCTTATAGATGGCACAGACTTGTAGGTGGCACAGCCTTGTAGATGGCACAGACTTGTAGGCGGCACAGCCTTGTGGATGAAACAGACTTGTAGGTGGCACAGCCTTGTGGATGTCAAAGACTTGTAGATGGCATAGCCTTGTAGATGGCACAGACTTGTCGGTGGCACAGCCTTGTAGATTACGCAGACTTGTAGGTGGCACAACCTTGTGGATGGCACACACTTCATAGGTGGCACAGACTTGTAGGTGGCACAACCTTGTTCATGGCACAGCTCTGTGGATGGCACAGACTTGTAGAAGGTACAGCCTTTTTCATGGCACAGCCTTGTGTATGACACAGACTTGTAGATGGCACAGACTTGTAGGTGGCACAGCCCCTTGTGGATGACACAGACTTGTAGGTGGCATAGCCTTTTGGATGTCAAAGACTTGTAGGTGGCATAGCCTTGTAGATGGCACAGACTTGTAGGTGGCACAGCCTTGTGGATAAAACAGCCTTGTAGATGGCACAGACTTGAGGATGGCACAGCCTTATAGGTTACATAGATTTGTAGATGGCACAGCCTTGTGGATGACATAGACTTGTAGATGGAACAGACTTGTAGGTGGAACAGAGTTGTAGATGGCACAGACTTGTGGATGGCACGGACTTGTAGATGGCACAACCTTGTTGATGGCACAGCCTTGTGGATGACATAGACTTGTAGGTGGCGCAGCCTTGTAGATGGCACAGACTTGTAGGTGGCACAGCCTTATAGATGGCACAGACTTGTAGGTGGCACAGCCTTGTAGATGGCACAGACTTGTAGGTGGCACAGCCTTGTGGATGTCAAAGACTTGTAGATGGCATAGCCTTGTAGATGGCACAGACTTGTCGGTGGCACAGCCTTGTAGATTACGCAGACTTGTAGGTGGCACAACCTTGTGGATGGCACACACTTCATAGGTGGCACAGACTTGTAGGTGGCACAACCTTGTTCATGGCACAGCTCTGTGGATGGCACAGACTTGTAGAAGGTACAGCCTTTTTCATGGCACAGCCTTGTGGATGACACAGACTTGTAGATGGCACAGACTTGTAAGTGGCACAGCCTTGTAGATGGCACAGACTTGCAGGTGGCACAGCCTTGTGGATGACACAGACTTGTAGGTGGCACAGCCTTGTGGATGACACAGACTTGTAGGTGGCACAGCCTTGTGGATGTCAAAGACTTGTAGATGGCATAGCCTTGTAGATGGCACAGACTTGTAGGTGGCAGAGCCTTGTAGATTACGCAGACTTGTAGGTGGCACAACCTTGTGGATGGCACACATTTCATAGGTGGTACAGACTTGTAGGTGGCACAGCCTTGTTCATGGCACAGCCCTGTGGATGGCACAGACTTGTAGAAGGTACAGCCTTTTTCATGGCACAGCCTTGTGGATGACACAGACTTGTAGATGGCACAGACTTGTAAGTGGCACAGCCTTGTAGATGGCACAGACTTGTAGGTGGCACAGACTTGTAGGTGGCATAGCCTTATGGATGTCAAAGACTTGTAGGTGGCATAGCCTTGTAGATGGCACAGACTTGTAGGTGGCACAGCCTTGTAGATGGCACAGAGTTGTAGGTGGCACAGCCTTGTAGGTGGCACAGCCTTGTGGATAAAACAGCCTTGTAGATGGCACAGACTTGAGGATGGCACAGCCTTATAGATTACATAGATTTGTAGATGGCACAGCCTTGTGGATGACAGACTTGTAGGTGGCACAGCCTTGTAGATGAAACAGCCTTGAAGATGGCACAGACTTGTGGATGGCACAGCCTTGTGGATGGCACAGACTTGTAGGTGGCACAGCCTTGTAGATGGCACAGCCTTGTTCATGGCACAGCCTTGTGGATGGCACAGACTTGTAGATGGTACAGCCTTGTTGATGGCACAGCCTTGTGGATAGCACAGACTTGTGGGTGGCACAGACTTGTAGATGGCAAAGCCTTGTTCATGGCACAGATTTGTAGGTGGCACAGTCATGTAGTTGGAATAGCCTTGTGGATGGCACAGAGTTATAGATGGCACAGATTTGTAGGTGGCACAGCCATGTAGTTGGCACAGCCTTGTGGATGGCACAGAGTTGTAGGTGGCACAGCCTTGTGGATAAAACAGCCTTGTAGATGGCACAGACTTGAGGATGGCACAGCCTTATAGGTTACATAGATTTGTAGATGGCACAGCCTTGTGGATGACATAGACTTGTAGATGGAACAGACTTGTAGGTGGAACAGAGTTGTAGATGGCACAGAATTGTGGATGGCACGGACTTGTAGGTGGCACAACCTTGTTGATGGCACAGCCTTGTGGATGACATAGACTTGTAGGTGGCGCAGCCTTGTAGATGGCACAGACTTGTAGGTGGCACAGCCTTATAGATGGCACAGACTTGTAGGTGGCACAGCCTTGTAGATGGCACAGACTTGTAGGTGGCACAGCCTTGTGGATGTCAAAGACTTGTAGATGGCATAGCCTTGTAGATGGCACAGACTTGTCGGTGGCACAGCCTTGTAGATTACGCAGACTTGTAGGTGGCACAACCTTGTGGATGGCACACACTTCATAGGTGGCACAGACTTGTAGGTGGCACAGCCTTGTTCATGGCACAGCCCTGTGGATGGCACAGACTTGTAGAAGGTACAGCCTTTTTCATGGCACAGCCTTGTGGATGACACAGACTTGTAGATGGCACAGACTTGTAAGTGGCACAGCCTTGTAGATGGCACAGACTTGCAGGTGGCACAGCCTTGTGGATGACACAGACTTGTAGGTGGCACAGCCTTGTGGATGACACAGACTTGTAGGTGGCACAGCCTTGTGGATGTCAAAGACTTGTAGATGGCATAGCCTTGTAGATGGCACAGACTTGTAGGTGGCAGAGCCTTGTAGATTACGCAGACTTGTAGGTGGCACAACCTTGTGGATGGCACACACTTCATCGGTGGCACAGACTTGTAGGTGGCACAGCCTTGTTCATGGCACAGCCCTGTGGATGGCACAGACTTGTAGAAGGTACAGCCTTTTTCACGGCACAGCCTTGTGGATGACACAGACTTGTAGATGGCACAGATTTGTAAGTGGCACAGCCTTGTAGATGGCACAGACTTGCAGGTGGCACAGCCTTGTGGATGACACAGACTTGTAGGTGGCACAGCCTTGTGGATGACACAGACTTGTAGGTGGCACAGCCTTGTGGATGTCAAAGACTTGTAGATGGCATAGCCTTGTAGATGGCACAGACTTGTAGGTGGCAGAGCCTTGTAGATTACGCAGACTTGTAGGTGGCACAACCTTGTGGATGGCACACATTTCATAGGTGGTACAGACTTGTAGGTGGCACAGCCTTGTTCATGGCACAGCCCTGTGGATGGCACAGACTTGTAGAAGGTACAGCCTTTTTCATGGCACAGCCTTGTGGATGACACAGACTTGTAGATGGCACAGACTTGTAAGTGGCACAGCCTTGTAGATGGCACAGACTTGTAGGTGGCACAGACTTGTAGGTGGCATAGCCTTATGGATGTCAAAGACTTGTAGGTGGCATAGCCTTGTAGATGGCACAGACTTGTAGGTGGCACAGCCTTGTAGATGGCACAGAGTTGTAGGTGGCACAGCCTTGTAGGTGGCACAGCCTTGTGGATAAAACAGCCTTGTAGATGGCACAGACTTGAGGATGGCACAGCCTTATAGATTACATAGATTTGTAGATGGCACAGCCTTGTGGATGACAGACTTGTAGGTGGCACAGCCTTGTAGATGAAACAGCCTTGAAGATGGCACAGACTTGTGGATGGCACAGCCTTGTGGATGGCACAGACTTGTAGGTGGCACAGCCTTGTAGATGGCACAGCCTTGTTCATGGCACAGCCTTGTGGATGGCACAGACTTGTAGATGGTACAGCCTTGTTGATGGCACAGCCTTGTGGATAGCACAGACTTGTGGGTGGCACAGACTTGTAGATGGCAAAGCCTTGTTCATGGCACAGATTTGTAGGTGGCACAGTCATGTAGTTGGAATAGCCTTGTGGATGGCACAGAGTTATAGATGGCACAGATTTGTAGGTGGCACAGCCATGTAGTTGGCACAGCCTTGTGGATGGCACAGAGTTGTAGGTGGCACAGCCTTGTGGATAAAACAGCCTTGAAGATGGCACAGACTTGTAGGTGGCACAGACTTGTAGATGAAACAGCCTTATAAGTGGCACAGCCAAGAAGATGGCACAGACTTGAAGGTGGCACAGCCTTGTAGATTACACAGACTTGTAGGTGGCACAGGCTTGTAGATGAAACAGCCTTATAAGTGGCACAGCCATGAAGATGGCACAGACTTGTAGATAGTATAGCCTTGTAGATGGCACAGACTTGAGGATGGCACAGACTTGTAGATGGAACAGACTTGTAGATGGCACAAACTTGAGGATGGCACAGCCTTGTGGATGACACAGACTTGTAGGTGGCACAACCTTGTAGATTACATAGACTTGTAGATACACAGCCTTGTAGGTAGCACAGCCTTATAGAAGGCACAGCCTTGTAGGTGGCACAGCCTTGTAGGTGGCACAGACTTGTAGATGGCACAGCCTTGTTGATGGCACAGACTTGTAAGTGGCACAGCCATGTGGTTGGCACAGACTTGTAGATGACACAGCCCTGTAGATGGCACAGACTTGTAGGTGGCACAGCCATGTAGTTCGCACAGACTTGCAGATTACATAGACTTGTAGGTGGCACAGACTTGTAGATGACACAGACTTGTAGATGGCACAGACTTGAGGATGGCACAGCCTTGTGGATGACACAGACTTGTAGGTGGCACAGCCTTGTAGATGGCACAACCTTGTAGATTACATAAACTTGTAGATACACAGCCTTGTAGGTAGCACAGGCTTATAGAAGGCACAGCCTTGTAGGTGGCACATACTTGTAGGTGGCACAGCCTTGTAGATTATATAGACTTGTAGGTGGCACAGACTTGTAGATGGCACAGCCTTGTAGATGGCACAGCCTTGTTGATGGCACAGACTTGTAAGTGGCACAGCCATGTGGATGGCACAGACTTGTAGATGACACAGCCCTGTAGATGGCACAGACTTGTAGGTGGCACAGCCATGTAGTTCGCACAGACTTGCAGATTACATAGACTTGTAGGTGGCACAGACTTGTAGATGACACAGACTTGTAGATGGCACAGACTTGAGGATGGCACAGCCTTGTGGATGACACAGACTTGTAGGTGGCACAGCCTTGTAGATGGCACAACCTTGTAGATTACATAAACTTGTAGATACACAGCCTTGTAGGTAGCACAGGCTTATAGAAGGCACAGCCTTGTAGGTGGCACATACTTGTAGGTGGCACAGCCTTGTAGATTATATAGACTTGTAGGTGGCACAGACTTGTAGATGGCACAGCCTTGTAGATGGCACAGCCTTGTTGATGGCACAGACTTGTAAGTGGCACAGCCATGTGGATGGCACAGACTTGTAGATGACACAGCCCTGTAGATGGCACAGACTTGTAGGTGGCACAGCCATGTAGTTCGCACAGACTTGTAGATTACATAGACTTGTAGGTGGCACAGACTTGTAGATGACACAGACTTGTAGATGGCACAGACTTATAGATGGCACAGCCTTGTAGGTGGCACAGCCTTGTAGATGGCACAACCTTGTAGATTACATAAACTTGTAGATACACAGCCTTGTAGGTAGCACAGCCTTATAGAAGGCACAGCCTTGTAGGTGGCACATACTTGTAGGTGGCACAGCCTTGTAGATTATATAGACTTGTAGGTGGCACAGACTTGTAGATGGCACAGCCTTGTTGATGGCACAGACTTGTAATTGGCACAGCCATGTAGAATGCACAGACTTGTAGATGACACAGCCCTGTAGATGGCATAGACTTGTAGATGGCACGGCCTTGTTGATGGCACAGACTTGTAAGTGGCACAGCCATGTAGATGGCACAGACTTGTAGATTACACAGCCCTGTAGATGGCATAGACTTGTAGGTGGCACAGCCTTATAGATTGCTCAGCTTGGAGGGGGTGCTGACCATAAGGCTCACTCTGCTGCTTCTGGGGAGAATACAAAGTCAAAACCCAAACAGGACCCCCCCCCCCAGGAGCTTCCATTCTACTAGTGTGAATCTGGTGGGAAGACCATGTGTCTTCCCATTGTCTGCCCTAATGAGGAGAGTGGGGGGGGTAGACTTTGACGTGGGGAGATACCTCATGAGGAAGGTAGCTGCCAAGCAAGTTGACCCTTGAAGGGTCTTCCAGACAAGCGTTAGATGGGTTTCTCCTATGGGAAGCCACAGGTAGGTCAGAGAGGAATGTCCAATGATTCTGCAAAGGTTGGCCGGAGCCAAGAGGTAAAGAACCCCAAGGACCACCTAGAGGAGGGGCCCCCTGGGAGCCAAGAAAGCTCTCAAAAAGAGGGGACCCACACTTGTGCTTTGAGCTGTCGTCTTGGAAGCTATGTGGAGATGAGGGATGTAGAAAACAGAAGCTGGAGGTCGGGAGGCTGTTATAGTAATCCAGGTGACAGATGATAGGGCATGAACTGGCAACTGTTGGCACAAACCTTGACCTGGAATCAGATCCGAGTTCAAATCCAGCCTCAGGCACTTCCTGGCTGTGGGATCCTGCTGGCAAACCCCTTCACCTCTGTCTGCCTTAGTTTCCTCATCTGTAAAATGAGGATAATCTCAGCATCTACCTCAAAGGGTTGTTGTGGGGATCAAATGAAATAGTTGTAAACCATTGTGTCTGGGACATAGTGAGCGAAAAAGAAATGCTGACTATTACTGTTATTATTGTTCATTAAGGTAATTTCCATGTGAGTAGAGAGACAAGTAAATAGAAAAAGTGAAGCAGCTGATGGGCTGGGGCTTCAGGACTGGAGGAAGGTAAGGATTGAGGGGGGACCCTGCCAGGATGGTAGTTCCCTCCACCAAAAGATAATAGTTAGGAAGAGGGGAGTTTTGACATTTGGAGTTCACCCATGAGAGACCAAGTCTAGAGATCTGGGAATCACCTGCAGAGAGAGCTTGGTGAGCCTGAGGGAGCTGAGGAAATCCAGCGGAAATGATGGAAATCACTGATTTAGAGCTAGGAGATCGTCTGGAGGCCATGGGACCCACTGAGGCACAGAGGTTAAGTGGCCTGCCCAGCTGAGTGTCCGGGGATGTGAACCTGGGCCTCTCTCACCCCAAGTCCAGCGCTGCTTCACCCAGAGAGAGAAGAGAGGCCAGGTCAGAGACCTGGAGCAGGACATGGAGGACAATCCAGTCAAGGAGTTTGAGGCATGGCTAGATGAGAAACAAGAAAGCTCCAGAGAAGTGAGACTCCAGGGGAGGAGCTAATCAAGAGACCTTTGGTTTTAGCCATTAAGAGATCTTTGGTAGGTCTAGTTTTAGATGAGTGGTGAGGTTGGGAACCAGGCTATTATTAAAGCTTAAAACCATTCTCAGAGTTTGGGGACACCTTGTATATCTTGGAAATGAGCCTTTTATCAGAGAAGCTTGCTTCAAAGATTCTCAACGCCCCAGTTTACTGTGTTACTTCCTTGGTTTTGTTGGTGGAAAACCTTTTTAGTTTTATGTTTCTTTCTATAATCATGAACAAATTATCTCTAATAATAAACATATATATAATTGACTATATCTGCGCATACAAATATAATTATCTAGTAATCTTATCCATAGATTTGAAGAGTAATTTATTCCTAATCCCTCTCTTTTTTTAATGCTGGGACTTTTATGTCTAAGTTTTGAACCTGTTTAAAGTTAATCTTGGTATGAGGTATGAGATTTTGGCATTAATCTAATTTCTGCCACATTTTTGCCACTTTTCACAGCAGTTTTTGTCAAATACTGAGTCCTTCCCACAGTGCCTGAGGTCTTTGTTGAATAATATTGATGTGTTTGTGAATGTTGTATGCCTGATCTGTCCCTCTGTGCTGTTGTGTTCTCTGTTTCTTCTCTCTCTCTCTCTCTCTCTCTCTCTCTCTCTCTCTCTCTCTCTCTCTCTGTTTCTCATCAGATCATTTTGATGATCACTACTTTGCAGTATAATTTTTGAGTTCTGGTATAGCTAGGTCCTGTAGTTTCTTCTTTTTCTTTTTCTTTTCATCATTTTCCTTGAGAATACCTTTTTCTTTCTCCAAATTAGTTTCTTTTTAGGTTTTTTTTTTTGTAAGGCAAATGGGGTTAAGTGGCTTGCCCAAGGCCACACAGCTAGGTAATTATTAAGTGTCTGAGAATGGATTTGAACCCAGGTACTCCTGACTCCAGGGCCAGTGTTTTATCCACTGCGCCACCTAGCTGCCCCTCCAAATTAGTTTTGATGATGATGATGATGATAACTAACATTTATTTAATGCTTTCTTGTGTTAGATTTTGTGCTGAGCACCGTGTGGGATAAAAATCCACTTTAAAAAATATAGAGAGTTCTCTGAGCAAAAAGAAAAGTTTATTTTGGCTTTTCTTTAGCAAAGGACACACTCCAAGTCGCACAAAGGTGGTGAAGATAAAGGAGTTTCCTGGAATCTACAGTCAAGCAAGATTAGACCTAAAGAAATCCCCTCCTCCTCCCTATCCTCTGTCTGTCAACTCATTGGTTAGTCTTCAGAGTTACATTCTACTTGTGAAAATCTACCCCAGCAACAAAGAAAAGAATGGAAGGTTTTCATAAAATTTGACCTCCCCATCCAGATGGTGAGAATAACCTTCAAGATTATAACTATCTTACTGAAGTAACAGTCTACTTATCATCCAACAAGGGAAGTCATATGAGCTTCAGTTTTTCTCACGGGAACAGTCTACTGTTCTCCCAGTTAAGATAGTTTTGTCATCAAATGGGTGACTAACCAAAAATGCAAGGTCTCTCTGAAAATAGTCCACTGCCCCCCCTCCCCAGCAGAATCGGGAGGGTGCCTGGCTTGGAATGCAAGGTCTCTCCCTCTTTCTTCTAAGAATAGTCTAAGATTAATAGTCTGTCTTTGTTTTCATGATTTTTAACCCTGAGAGGACTTCACCAGGAATATAACTCTTAAGAGGGAATATTCCACTCAGCACTTTATCTGATTTGATCCTAATAAGTTATGGGGGTTCAAGGAAGACTATCTGAAAAAAAGAATTCAGAGACACAGGTTGTCTCCCTGGCCAGGGATATTATGATGGCTCATTGGGCTGAGAAATGGGAGATGCTCTAGCAATGAGACATTCTACATATGCTTTTTATATAGAAGAGAGAAGGAAGGAAAAAATGATCTTAGTAAGATAATGAAATTCATTTAAGAGACTGAATGTCAAAAGTTGCCCTAGGAATGGATGGTGCTGACCAGAACAGAAGTGACAAAACTTGTAATTGAGTTATAAACATGCTTGTTCAAGAGGGCTTTGGGACATCAAAGGAGACCCCTGGCAGACCAGGTGCAGATAACCAGTAACTTTGGCAGACCTGGAGAAAAGTAAAAGACAAAGGACAAAGATAGCCCTAAGCTGGCCTGACCCTAAAGGGAGCAGGGGCAGAGGGGGCCGAGACAGAGGGGTTTTGGGCAGAGGCAAAAGTTGCAAAGCCTGTAATTAGGTCATAGCTAGGATTCCAGATTTTTACCAAGGGGTTTAAAAGGAGACACAGTGTAGATCAAAATGTTGGGGGGGAGAGGGTTCATTAATCAGAGGGGGAGGTAAGGTACTATCATGGTCCACATTTTACAGTTGAGGAAACTGAGGCAGACAGGGCAAATATTATTTCCCAAGGGTCACAAGACTAGAGTTGTGAAACTGGAGATGAATTTGGAGCCTAAGTCAGGCTTTCTATTCACTGTTCCACTTTGTCTTTATACTTCTGTAAATTAAACCTTTGGTAGGATTTTTTGGTTTGTTTGTTTTTGGTATGGCGTTGAATAAGTAGATTAGGTATTATTGTCTTTTTTATTAAATTGGCTCAGGTTACTCATGAGCAACTGCTGTTTGTCCAGTTGTCTGGTTTCTTTACTTCTTTTAGGTGGTTTGTAGTTATGTTCATATAGGTGTCTTAGTAGTAGATTCCAAAACATTATGCAATCTGTAGTTATTTTAAAATAGAATTTTTCTTTTTATCTCTTTCTGATGGGTTTTATTGGTATTAAACAGAAATACTGATTATATAAATTTATTTTGTATTCTGTAAGTTTGTTGAAGTTATTTCATTTTATTTTTAGTTGACTCTGTAGGGTTTTATAAGTTGTCAAAACTGAAATATATATTCTCATGAGAGCTTGGTCTTCATTCAGATAAAAGCAGAATTTAGACATAAACAAGTATTCTAAACCTTCTAGAGTTTTGTCTTAAACAAATTAAGTCTTGAGCTTAAAGTGTTCGTTATTATTTCTCCAAAGTTCACAATACTCATGAGTGGAGTCAGTTCTAGAAGCTGACTCAAGGTGAGAAATTCATCGACATCTTTTTTATAGAAAACAGACAAAGAAGCCATCAAACTTTTGGCCAGAGCCAATGAAATGCTGTGTTTGTTTATAAAGTTGTTATATTCTACATTTATGATTCCCTTCCCCAAGGTATAAAACCTGTTTCTTATCAGGATTGACAAAGATCCAATTAGCACCAATTAGTGTCTCCTCCTGATTCGGGGTGTTTCTGTTTTATCAGATTTGTTACAAACTTACATAAAACATAGGCTTTTAAAGAGATCACCAGGCAAATTTCCTTTTCTCAGGATCTGTCTCCCTGCAATTAGAGGAGAATCAGGCAAATTGACACATACAGAGTCAGCATTCAGGTTTATAGATGGAAAGAACAGACCTTGACATGGATGGAATTAATATTATATTCTTAAAGACTAAGAAAGCAGACTTTGATCAGAAATATGTTTAATGGCTTATTCACATTGATAAAGTAAATAAACATATTGCCCACAGAAAGCAATAAATGTTTCCTCCTTGCCGGTGCTTATTCTCTCAAGTAATTTTTATTGTTCTGTCCTGATAACCATTTCTAACACTGTTTCTATCCAGTCCAGTCCAGTAAACAGTTATTAAGCACCTATTATTTGTTCAGTCTTGGGGATCCAATGAATAAAAAGAAAGCCAGTCCTTGTCCTCAAGAAGTTTACACTCTAATCTGCCCCCCTCCCCCCCAATAAGACACCAAAGGAAACTGGAAGAGGGCCAGGGCAGCAGCTGCAGAGAGGAGTAAGCCAGAAAGGTCAGTGTCCACATCAGATAGTGGCATTGATGATGGACAGCCTTCCTTTGCCCCTGATCTTATTGGAAAGAACTCTAGGTTATCCCTATGACATGCCCCACTAGGCCTTGGTTTTTACATGACAATGGCATTAGTGACCGATGGTCATTCAGCCCTTTAAGGTTTACAAAACACTATGTGTGTTAACTCATTTACTAATTAAATTCCTTATTAAGGAGAAGTCTGTTCATCTCAATATTTTTTTCATGTTTTTAGCAGGAATGGGTGTTGTATTTTGTGGGAATGATGGGTGGTGTTGTTCCTCAGCTACTTTGCATTGCCTCATCCCTGGATGTCTAATAGGGACTGTCTTCTTTTATTTCTCTCCATCTCTAGCTTCCAGCCCAACCTCACTGATGGAGGAGCTTCTTGCCACAGCCCTTTGAGCCAAGTCTCTCTCTGAGTTCAAGATTTAAAACAATGAGAAAGTCCTTCATTGTCCTTCAGCTCCTTTGCCTGGTGCCCGAGGCCTCTGCCCATGAGTGACCATGTGGTGAGTTGAGCCAGCATCCTCACTAGGGAAGAGCCCATGCCCTAGGAGGCCCAGGAGGCCCAAGGACAGGGAGAGACAGGGTCAGGGAGTGCCAGGGCTGCAGGGTGGGAAAGGGGGCAGGTCCACTCCCAAGGCTTCCTCCCTGCCCCCTTCATGCAGGGAAGGTCCCACCTCTGACAGGTGTCAGGGATGCTGCCTCCTCTGGGGAGCTGGAGGAGCAGTGGGTGGACCAGGACAGTGATAGATGGCCAGTGTGGTTATTAATATAGCTATCTATAAATGGACCTGCGTGGAGGTGGTTTGCAGCAGGAAATATGGTTCATTTGCTTTCCTTGGAGGACGACTGGCTGGCAGACAGCAGCAATAACATCAGTCCCAGCTAAGATTTAGGTACTGGGCACTAAGCACTTTATAAAGATGATCTCATGTTATTCTCATGACAGCCCTGGGAGACAGGTGCTATTTTCTCCATTTTACTAATGCAGAAACTGAGGCAGGCAGTGGTCCAGGGTCACACGGCCACTAAACATCTAAACTTGCTAAGAAGCTCCTGTTATTGAGACATGTGCCCCCCCAGAAGGGCCAGTTTCCTCCTGGCCCCTGCAACTGGGGGGATGGTCCAGCCCTGGTTCAGGCTGCCTCCTCCTCCTCCTCTGCTTCTCCCCAGCTCTGCTGCCTGGTGAGTCCTCCGTCCGTCCCTGTGAGGAGCAAACTGGTCACCAGCCAGGATGGCCTTGGGGCTCCTGAAGAAGCAGGTGAGTGAGCAGTTCCTGTCGACCCTTGGACCCCAGTTGGGTCTCTGGGCTGTGTCTCGTCATTCTGAAGGCAACAGAGCTGAAGCTGGAAAGAGGCCCACAGACCTGGGGCCCAAATTCTGAGTTTTACCCAAGGGGAATACAGGGCCCTCCTTGGGGAAAGAATTGCCGAAAAGCACCCTTCTGGTGTCAGTGTCATCTCATCGACCCCTGATCCCCTTTTACAAAGGGGGAAGCTGAGATCCAGAGATAGTCCTCTCCTCCTCCTCCCCCTCCTCCTCCTCCTGATTCTCAGTCCTCTTCTCTTCCCCCCTCTCAGCTGATCTCAGCTTCCATGACCATCTCTCAGCTGGAGGGTTCTAACCCTCCAACTTCTCAGACTGGACTCATCATATCCATTGAGTTCAGTCTCTGTCCCCCTTTTCCTTTCCTCCCAGGCCTGAGGCTCCTATCCAAGCTGTCTTTCTCAATTCCCCACGTCCCCCCTCACCCGCCATATCTGATTGATTGCCAAGGCTTGTTGGTTGTACACTGCCATTGCCACCCCATCTCTCCACACCCTGCCTCGCTTCACCCATCCTCCCCTCAGCAGCCAAATTCATCTTCCTGAAGTTCAGGTCTGACGAGTCACCCACTGCCTCACTCTCTAAACTTCTGTGGCTTTTGATCTCCTCCAGCATCAGTCTGGGTTTGAAAAATCTTTTGGCTGCTGATTCCTGCCTTCCTCTCCAGTGCCACCTGTCACCTGCTCTGAAGTTTCCTTGGTATTGCTTGCACATGACCCTCCACCTCCAACTGCAGGTGTCTTCCCATTGTCTCCCCTCCTCTATCTCCTGATCAACCCCCTATTACAAGAAGCCTTTCTCTATCCACCTTAATTTTTGTGTCTTATCTCGAATATAGTCTGTCAAGGTCTTGTATGTGTGGATGTTGGCTTGTGGTCTCCCCAGTTAAAGAGTCAGCTCCTGGAGGGCAGGGACCTCACCAGTGACTGGCACAGCCCAGAACCTGCCCATAGTTGGTGCTTAATAATTAAACATTGTTGACTGAAGAAAGCAAAAGACCCTCTAAGAAAAACAGCTGATGGTCACCCACTGCTCAAAGATCACTGGAGCCTCTGTGTTGCCCAGGGAGAGTGGAAACCATGTGTGTGAATTTGTGTTTGTGTGTGAATGTATGTGTGTGTGTGCATGAGATGTGCGTGACTGTGTGAGCATGTAGATCTGTAGGCCTATATGGGGGGGGTGGGATGTGGATGTGTTAAATGTGTTGGTTTTGCCCTCGCCTCAGAATCTCTCTCAGGCCAAGGTCTAACTGGTGGTCTGTAGGACATGACCCGGGAGCTGGTGGCTGTCTCCCCGGCCCCCACGTCACCGAGCTTCACCTCCCTGCTGGGCTCCGGGGAGCCATGGTCCCCGGGTCAGCCCAGATGCTCTTGGTTTTCCAGGGGCTGGTGAGATTCAGGGATGTGGCTGTGGACTTCACTGCGGAGGAGTGGGGATCCCTGGCCCCATCTCAGAAGGAGCTCTATAGGGATGTGATGCTGGAGAACTATTTGAACCTGGCCTGTCTGGGTGAGTGAGGAGGCCTGGGCCTCTGGCTTGGGGTCTGCTTCTTGGCGGGGAGGGGCTACTTTTCCTTTCTCCCCTAGGAAATGGTGGATCAATATTATTTGAAACCTGAAACCAGATTCCCCTAATCTGAGAAGAATACACTTGTAACACCCTTGCACCTGGCCCCTTCTGGTCCTCTGCCATCTCCCCCCCCCCAAGCTGGCCTTCTGGGGGCTCCTGCCACACACACCCCCATCTCCCATCCCCAGGCCTTTGCCTTGGCTGTTCCCCCTGCCTGGACACCCTCCCACTTATCCTGCCTCAGAGTTCCACCTCTTATTCCCACCTCCCTCCAACGACTGCTCCTCGTCCTCTCAGACTCCTGTGGATGTTTGTATGGATAAACTTACTTATTCTTTGAATATTTTTAATATGCCCTTGCTGCTTTGTCCTGTTTCCAGTCCCTGGCCTGGGGCCAAGCAGGGAGGCAGGGGTGGGGAACCTCCGGCCCATGGGCCATGTTGGTCTGGCTGGCTGGTTGGGAAATTCAGTAAATCTAGAAGCCTTTTAGGGGTGATTAAACACTTGACCACATATAGCCCGAGAGTGATGTTTTAAATATCCAATGGTCTTTGGCATAAAAAAGTGTCCTCCTTCTCGCCCCCCCAACCAGAAGACTTCCAGGCCTCTTCACAGGTAAAAGACCATTTCATGATTCAGAATTTCTGGTCCCTTCTGAGGTGTTTGCATAATGGATACTAATTCAGTAATAATTCTTCAACAAAGGAAAGTCCTTCCTAGCTCCCTCCCTCCTCCCCTTCTTCCCTCTCCCTCTTTCCCTTCTCCATCCCCACCCCCACTTCTAAAGGGCATCAAGAGAGAATCCTTGAAAGTCATGGGTGCCTCCCTTGAGGGATCCCCCCTTACAGTGTGCCGACTCTGTCCCCCCAAAAGAAAAGATCATGAATTCACAACATTAACAATAGTGAATGTTGAGGGTGCCCGGCCCTGAGTGAGCCCCAGGGGTGGGGGCATGCTGTTGTCATCCCCATTTTACAGCTGGGGAAACTGAGACAAGCAGAGGTTTCAGGACCAGTGTAAGGTCATGCTGCTAGTCATTGTCTGAGGCTGCATTTGAACTCGGGTCTTTCTGACTTCAGGCTCAGGTTCTTTGCCCTGTTCTCAGCAGGGCCCTCAATACTTTCTCATTTTCAATGAGCAGGACTGGCTGGTTCCAAACCCACAGTGATCTGTCAGCTGGAGCAAGGGGCAGCTCCGTGGGTACCCCGGGGAGAAGCCCCAGGACGCTGCTGGCCAGGTGAGTGAGGGATGCCTGGTCTCTGGGAAGCCCGCTCAGCACCTGCTCCATGTTGAGAAGGGAATTGTCATCAGAGCCCTGAGGCCTGGGGAAGAGGAGGAGGGGAGAAGGGGAAGAGAGGAGGAGGGGAGGGGAAGGAGGAGAGGAGGAGGAAGAGAGGAGGAGGGGAGGGTGGAGGAGGAGGAGGGAGAAGGAAGAGGAGGGAAGAGAGGAAAGAGGAGGGGAGAAAAGGAGGAGGAGAGGAGCAGGAGGAAGAAGAGGGGAGAAGAGGAGGGAAGGGGCAGGGGGAAGAGGAAGAGTAGGGGAGGAGGTGGGAAGGAGGAGAGAGAGGAGCAGAAGGCCTGAAGCTGGGTCTCCCCTTGCTGCAGCTCTGGCCTCCCCCATTCAGTCTGTCTCCCGACCCCTCAGCACCCCCCCCATCCTGCTGATGCTGGGGCAGAGGCATGAACCATTCCCAGTTCCCTGGGCTGTGTGGCCAGGGCTGCTTGAATCTGTGCCCCCTCCCCCAGTGCTTCTGCAGAGAGCCTCACCTTGAGGTTGCCCAACTTGCGTTGAAGACCGCCGACCTGCAGTGAATATTTGAACTATTTTGTGGCATCAGTTTACCCCTTTAAAACCTAAGATCAGCCCACTCTTCCAGTTGTGACCAGTAGCAAAGTATCAGATAATCAACAGGCATCAATGAAGGGCTTCTATATGGAGGACCAAATACAAAAGTGAGACCCGGTTCCTGGCCTCAGAAGTCTCCGCTCTCCTTGGGCAACACAGCAATTCCCAGGGCAGTAAATCTAGAACTAGCACAATATATGTAGCATTTTACAGGGATGGTGTTGTTTGACGAGCTGTCTTCATGGGAGACATAGGCAGGATGCTCAGTGATGGCGGAAGGCTGCCACACCTGGGAACTGAGACCGGAAGCTTGAGCTTCAAGACTGAACATCGAGGAAGGGGATCCTTCTAGAGGGGAATTTACTATTTGGTCAAAATTGCTGGGAAAACTGGCAAGCAGTCACACGGAAAATTGGTGTAGAACAGTATCTTACACCATTTAGCAAGATAAGGTGAAAAGGACCTTATCTGATCTATATATAGAGAGATATTGTAAGTAAATTAGAAGATTAAACATATAACCCAGCAGATTTATGGATAGGAGAAAAATGTATAAGTAAACAAGAGATAGAGAGCATCGTGAGATATAAAATGGACAATTTTAATTTAAAAAGTTTTATACAAATAAATAAACCAATAAATAAATAAAACCAATGTAGCCAAGATTAAAAAGATGATAGAAAATTGGGAAAACATCCTTATAGTCAGTCTCTCAGGAAAAAGTCTTATATCCCAAATATATAGAGGAGTTTTTCAAATTTATAAGATTATGAGTCCTTCCCCAAATGATAATGGTCAAAGGATATCAATAGACAGTTTTGGGGAGAAGAATTCAAAGCTATATGTAGTTATGTGACAAAATACTCTAAATCATTTGATTAGAGCATGGATGTCCAACCTTTTGGCTCTTCTGTCACCCAGCAAAATCTTGCCAAGGAACACATACAGAATTTAATACTTATTTATGATTTCATTGTTACCCATATCATTCCAGCGAGTAAAATAATGAAATTTAATAATGCCACTTAATGGGCTTTCAGGTTCACATGTGGTTTGCAGAGGAGTGGGCACATCTGAATTAGATTGACTAAAATAATAAAAGGGGAAAATGACAAATGGTGGAGAGCTTGTGGAAAATTTGGGACACTAATATACTATTGGTGGAACTACAAACCGAGCCAACTGTTTTGGAGAGCAATCTGGCATTATACCCAAAGACTAATAAAGCCATGGGTGCTATTTGACCTAGCAATACCATTATTAGGTCTTTTCCCCAAGGTGATTAAGGAAAGAAGAAAAGAACTACAATATATCTACAGTAGTTATAGCAGCCTCTTTGTAGGGGCAAAGAACTGGAAATGATGGATATGTCCATAATGGGAATGGTTGAACAAATTTTAGTATATGATTATGATGGAATACTACTATGTTGTAAAAAATAATGAACTGGTTGTTTTTCTTTAAAATGTGGAAAGACTTAGGGCAGCGAGGTGACCCAGTGAATAAAGCACCAGTCCTGGAGTCAAGAGGACCTGAGTTCAAATCCAGCCTCAGACACTTAATAATTGCCTAGATGTATGACCCTGGGCAAGTCACTTAACCCCATTGCCTTGGGAAAAAAACCAAAAAACTGGAGAGATTTTATGAAATAATGAAGAGTGAAACAAGTAGAATCAAGAAAATATTGTGGATGGTGATAGCAATTTTGTTCAGAGAGTAACAGAATGATTAAATTATTCTGGATTACATGAACATTCTGATCAACTATGAAGGACTTAAGAAAGATGTTCTCCACCTCTAGAGAAAGAACTGATGAATGGGAGTATATACTGTTTGGATGATTTGCAGAGATCTTTTTAACTCATTCATCTACACAATCTGTCTAAATTATTGCAACACCATCCTAACAGATTGTCTTGTATCCCTAATCAAAATCTTCCTCATCTAATTGCTTGGTTCAAAACTCTTTTATGATTCCACAAAGATAAATATATATTTTAGGTGTGTGCCTAATCTGTCTATCATCTATCTATCTATCTATCTATCTATCTATCTATCTAAATGTGGCTTTCTCTAGGTATAGGTTGGGATGGAGTGAGACAGCTCAGAACTCAAATTGTAACCACAAAAAAGAGCAATAGACATTTCTGAATGTAGTATGGTTATTCCTAGTTCTTTTTCTTTTATAAAGTAGAATTCTATGACAGAAGTGTCTTCATCTTGCATGGATGAGATCATCTCTCACAGAAAGCCTTCCCTCTTAATTCCAGTGCTTTCCTTCTGTCAGTTTTCTCCTATCTGACATATATACTATATACTATATACATATATACTATATATAGTATTTGTTTGTATTTATCTGTTTGACTTTTCCATCTCTCCTCTCTTCCATTGTGTTCAGACTCCCCATGTCTCAGTCTCTCTCCAAAGCATCAGGCTACTTTTGAGTGCTTTCAAAGTTGTACATTTTCCAGTAGGACTTTTTGGTTTCTTACATAAGTTCACATGTCAACTATTCTTCACTCTCCGCATTCATCCATTCAGATCCAGATGGATCTTAGTTTTTGTCTCATTAAGCTTTCTTATTTAACTCTGAAGCCTCCTACAGTTCAGTTCCCAGGAGCCTGGGCCCTTCTGTTGGAGAGTGTCTATAAATGATTAAGAAATACCTAAAATGTGAGATTTGCAAAGAATCTAAGGAGCAAATCAAGTCAGCCTTCACCTCCATGAGGCATCTAGAAGCCAGGGAGCACCTCTGGACCCAGAAGCCTGGAGTCGGGCAGGAAGACTCACCAGCTGTGTGGTCCTGAATGAGCCACTTGGTTTGTATTCGCCTCAGTTTCTTCATCTGTAACAGCACTCACCTCAGGGTTTCTGTGAAGACAAAGCAAGACAATACTTGTAAAGTACTTTGCAAGCCTCAAGACATATAATCACTATTTAAAGTATTATTATTATCAGCTAATAATGATTCACTTGCTCCTTAAATATTTCCAGCCCTGCCAAGGTCATTTGGAAAAGCAAAGCGGCAAGACCCTAGGACCTTTAATATGAGATCAAAGATTCCCAGAGTCAAATGGGTATCTGTTCCTTGTTAGTTGTGTGACTGTAGGAACCTTCAAAGTCACTCACAGCCTTATTTGGAAAATAATGGAAAGTACATTCCCATCTCAGATAGATAGATAGATAGATAGATAGATAGATAGATAGATAGATAGATTAGGCACACACCTAAAGTTGTAAGAATCAATAGGAAAGATTGTAATAATCTATAAGTATTAGTACTGCTAATTGCCCTAACCATTTTTTTCAAACAAAGAGGTTGAGATGATTTATTATATCATTCCACTACTTGGTCGGAAAGAAAACAATCAGTCTAGAATGTCAAGAGGGTCCATGGCCCAGAACTAAGTGAAATAAGTTCAGGCAGATTGCATTAAAAGATGCCACATCAAAAAAATAAAAATAAAAAAACTAAAAAATTTAAAAAAAACTAAAAAAAAAGATGCCACATCCTCTGTCAGACAGGAGTCCAGTGATCCCATATCAGTGATAGAGGTAAGGGTTTTGGATCAGGTGGGAGAGCTGGTACAGACTCTGTAGGGTGATGTCTCCAGAAGCTTTGGTTTAGGTATGTCCAGGGATCCAGCATTCCACTTCAGCTCTATTTCCTCTGGGGTCAGCCAGTCTGGCTATTTGAAATTCTGCCTCATCATCCTCATCTTGTGTTTCAACTTATGCATTCACTTCTTCCTCTCCTTGGTCCCTGTGGGAAAATGGAAGTTGACAAAGTTTTGCCAAGAATGAGAGCCCACACACACTAAATTCTAGCAATTTTTTTTCATTTTAGAGAGCCTGTATCAAGTCTAAGTGGGTAAAATTTTATTTATAAATTTCTTTTCAGATTGGAAAATTCGGTCTGGAATCAGATTGTCTGAGTCAAAGATGGGCATTTCCACAGAACTATCATTGAAGAAAAGTCTCAGAAGGAAGGATGTCTTCATCTCCAATTTGGGAGAGTCCTGGAAACATGATGCTAGGCTAGGGAAGCGAGTGAGCAAGGAGAAGAAACATTCTCAGTAAGTAAAAATCGCCCAACAAAGTGAGAGGCCTCAAGGATAGTAAACTTAGAGGAAGCTTCACTCCAGGGCCAGTCTTTTCTTTAAAAAAAAAAAGACTTAAAGGGAAAAGTCTCCATAATTGTTATTCACATACAGAGAACTTCAAGAGAGTAATGAATGTGGTTAACATTTCAATTCTAAATTAAACCTCATTACCTCTCATAGATCATATCCTGGAGAAAATGCTATGAATGTGAACAATGGATATGATTTGGAAATCTTCAAGTCCAGATATCAATTTATATAGGTCTTTAGACACCCCATAAAAAGAACTCCCCCCAAATGCCATATAATGAATGTCTAAAGGGTTTCCCCTCATTTATTGTGCTTTAGACAATTCGCCCAAGAGATCCTAATGAATTGAATGTGATAAACTCATCCTCATTGCCCATCTCTTCCTTCCCATCACAGATCTTGTATTGGGGAGAAGTACTATGAATGTCATGAATGTGGGAATGTCTTCCCTCGGAGAGCAGCCTTAACTCGACACCTGAGGATTCACACTGGAGAGAAGCCTTATGAATGCAGCGAATGTGGGAAGGCCTTCCGAGTGAGTGGCATGCTTACTGTTCATAAGAGGATTCACACTGGAGAGAAGCCTTATAAATGTATTGAGTGTGGCAAAGCCTTCCGTGTGAGTGAGCATCTTAGCCAACACCAGATACTTCACACTGGAGAGAAGCCTCATAAATGCCTCGAATGTGGGAAGTCCTTCTACCGGAGCACGGAGCTTACTCGACATCAGAGGATCCATACTGGAGAGAAGCCTTATGAATGTGGTGAATGTGGAGGAACCTTCCGCTGGAGGGCAGCGCTCACTCAACATCAGACAATTCACACTGGAGAGAAACCTTATGCATGTCGCGACTGTGGCAAGGCCTTCAGACGTAGCACCGACTTTACTCGACATCAGAGGATTCACACTGGAGAGAAGCCTTATGAATGTCTCGATTGTGGAAGAGCCTTTAGCAGGGGCACAGAGCTTACTCGACACCAGACTATTCACACTGGAGAGAAGCCTTACGAATGCAGCGAATGTGGCAAAACCTTCCGCTGGAGGGCAGCGCTCACTCAACATCAGACAATTCACACTGGAGAGAAACCTTATGAATGTAGCCAATGTGGGAAGGTCTTCCGCCTGAAAATACAGTTTTCCCGACATCAGAGAATTCATACTGGAGAGAAACCTTATGAATGTCACGACTGTGGGAAGACCTTCCGCCGGAGGTCACAGCTCACTCAGCATCAGAGAATTCATACTGGAGAAAAGCCTTATAAATGTCCTCAATGTGGGAAGGCCTTTTGCTGGCGAACAGAACTCACTCGCCATCAGAGAATTCATACAGGAGAGAAACCTTATGAATGCCATGAATGTGGGAAGTCCTTTCGGGAGAGTGGGACCCTTACTGTACATCAGAGAATCCACACTGGAGAGAAACCTTATAAGTGTAAAGAATGCGGAAAGGCCTTCTGTGTGAGTGGAAAGCTTACCCGACACCAGAGGATTCACACTGGAGAAAAACCTTATGAATGTTACGAATGCCAGAAGGCTTTTCCCCAGAAGGAAGAACTGATTCGACATCAGAAAATTCATACTGCAGAGAAACCATATCACTTAATCAGTCAGTCAACAAGGATTTATTAAGCACTTTCTATTTTCCACATTCTATGCTAGATTCCCAGGTTACAATTCCAAATACAATGCCTTAGAAGCTTGACTTTTGCCATGGAATTCCAGCTCAATTCAACAGATATCTATTTTTAGAAATTTATCATGTGCCAGACTTTCTACTAGTTTCTATGAATACACACACAAAAATTAAACAGTTCCTTCTTTTAAGAAGTTTACATTTTCTTAGGGGCGGCTAGGTGGTGCAGTGAATAGAACACCAGCCTTGGAGTCAGGAGTACCTGGGTTCAAATGTGACCTCAGACACTTAGTAATTACCTAGCCGTGTGGCCTTGGGCAAGCCACTTATAACCCCATTGCCTTGAAAAATCTAAAAAAACAAAAATAAGTTTACATTTTCTTGAAAAAGCACCTTACTCAATGATGGACAGTTCCCATTGAAGCTAAGTCAATGAGTCAAACTGATGAACTGAGAGAATTCTTTCAAAATAGAACCCTGACAACTGTGGGAAGGCATTTGACCCAAGCACAGGATTTATTGATCCCCAAAATTACTTGCCAATTCTGCGACCTTTTTTCAATTCTTATCCTTCTTGACCTCTCCTGCATTTTTCCTTGTCTATCATCAGTTGTCTTGGTGCCTCCTTTCTCTTTGTCAGTTTTTGTGACCCTGCTCTCTCCTGGCTCTCCTCCTTCCTTCTCAGTCTCAGTGTTCACATGGTTACGCATTCAAACACCCTGATCACCCAATCCTTCCATCTTCCCAAGTCCCAAGACCACCTCCTCCCCTCCACTTCAAGGGATGGTCATACCCTAGATCTTATTAGGATCCTCTAAGATTCCTCTGACCTGCAGTAATTTCTTCTTTGTCTTTTGTTCCTCTCCTCCTAAACTTGCTCACCTTCCCTGAGGCATCCATCCCCCAGGACTTCATTTTTCTAACTTGACCATCTGAACTTTACATTTAGCCAGGTCAGTTCTATATCCTTTACTCTTGAATCCTTTGCCCCTTTGTCCAGTAACCACTCAGCCTCTGCCAAGCCCCAACCCAGGATTACTCCCACAACTCACCTCCTCTGTGCTTACTCATGAGTTGCTGAATGAGCCACACAACCCTGCTGATTCCATACATTAAACATTCATGTTAGCCAATGTCACATGGGCCCTCACTGCAGCAAGGCAGTCCTTTACTCTTCCTCTTCCATAATTGGTTCCCTCTCTCTCCTGCTCCACAGAATCTTATTCCAAATCTCTTCTCAAGCTTCCCAGACCTCCTCCCACCCTCTTAGCTAAGGATTTTGCCTCTGCAGAGAATACTGAAGACAGTCCCTTTGAGCTCTCATTTCTCCCCTTATTTCCAAACCCCACTGCTATCCTTCTTGCTCAGCATACCTGCCTCTTGAACATTGCAACAAAGAACTTCAGGTGCTGTGAAGTCCACTATCACCCATGTTGAGCCCATTTTCTTCTGCATTCCTTGTCTTTGTAGGAATTTGTGTTTTGCCAGTTCTTTAAGGAAAGTTTTGTACCAATTTATTGCTGTATCACCCTAGGCAAGATCCCTTGATCATTGTTACTAGCTGAGGGCGATCTGACTATTCCAGGAGATAGGGACATAAGAGAAACCCTTCTCTGGGTGCCCCAGAACCCCATGGGCACTCTAGCTCAGTGACCCCATGACTCTTCCATCACACAGCGGTTGGGACTGCACATCATGCATTGCATTGCCAGTTTGAGGTCTGCCCTTTAGCCACAGCTTAGCTGTTCATTATTCCTTTTCTTAAGTTCTTCTTGTCCCATTTACTCTTTCTTTTTGTTTCTTTTTTTTCCTTTCCTGAAATTTGTCTTGGTGCCTCCTTTCTCTTTGTCATCATCATCCCATTTCCCCCAGAAGGTTGTGTAGGGACCTGTCTTTCCAGCCTTATTGGACATGTTTGGTCCTTCTCCCACACTCTTCCATCTAGCCGGACTGACCTTTTCTTTCTCCCCCTGAAGTACACTCCCTTCCCAACATCCCCTCCCCAAAGAAAGATTTCCTTCCAACAACATCTCCCTCACTACCTCCTTTCTACAGGAAATCCTCCTCAACAATTATGTATTTAATTGCTTTTTTTATTAATTTGTATTTATTCTTTTATTTATTCTGAATATACTTATGAATGTAGTTTTGCCTCCTCTGTTGGAGTGTAGGCTTTGAGAGCAGAGAGGGTTTCCTACTAGCGCTGGCAGAATATGAATGCTTGATGATTGACTCCCCAGGAAGAGGAAGGAGTACTTGTGTAAATGTATAAAGGCTGGAAATACATGTGGAGTAGCAAGGAATCCTCCTTGTATGGAAAGTATAAATTGATGAGAAATGAGTAGGTGGAAACCAGATTGGGAAAGGCTTTGAATCTGACCTGAAAAAATTGGGACCCCAAAGGAGTCAGGGGAAGGAGATGAGCAGGCTACGCAGGATGATTGTGTCATTCTGTGTGGTGGGAGGATGGCTGGAGAACCTGGCAACTGACCCCTTGAAAGGAATGCATTATAATGTCAAGGGCTGTTGGGGTTTGATGGGGAGGAAATGGACAGCATGGCTGGCCTAAGGTGGGAGTATCTCCATTGGCCAACTTCACCAGGCAGGCCAGGGCAGCTCAGAGGTCTTTGCTTCCTCAGTTCCCCCTCTCTGCTTTCCTAGTCTAGAATCATTCATCAATACTGACATTCATCATGCCCCCTAACTTAACTCCTCTTCCTGACTACTTCTTCCTTCCCTATGTGGATGTCTTCTCCATTAGAATGGAAGCTCCTTAAGGGCTGGGCAGGAACTGTCTCCTTTTGCATGGGGAAGTTAAGGCCCATGATGGGAACTTAACATTTTTTTTATTCATTTATTCATGTCTTTGTTAACTCAGTGGTTCCTTCATTCATTCATACAAGACACCAGAAAGCTACCACCTCCTAACATTCTTTCTGGAAGGATCATCAAAAATTGCTAGGAAGAATCCACCAAAGAGGCATTGGGAAGACCTGGGTTCAAGTTCTGCTTCAACCCCCAGCCCAAGGATTCCAAGCTAGACTCCAGTTCCTAAAAGCCTCCCCCCATGGAAGATGTTGGATCTCCCTGTCTCCATGTCTTCCACGTGGAGAGAGCAGAAGCCTTGACTCTCACATCACTGACCCCTTCCTTCCCTTCCCTCTAGTCCAATCACTATTCTGTGTTATTCATGTGACAAATTTCAGGTCAAATGGAAGAACTCAACTCTCCCCAACCACCTCAACCTTCCATCTCCAGTTTCTATTGAATATATGTGTATAAGCCTGCGCCCCATGCTTGTAATGTATTCCTTCATCTCTATCTTTCTGAATCTTTCAGATATCAGTTCCTACCTTCTCTGATGTTCTTCCCTACCCCTAAATTTCCCATTAAATGTTTATTTCTGATTCTCTTCCTAATTTTACTTTTTGTTTAGAATTTCACAAAGCTAACAAAACACGTACTTTCATATTCAAAGGAGGACAAGACATGAAATCACTGATCTGTTGCCTAGGCCTCATGTTTCCAGTTGAGTCTAAAATAAATTCAATGTGTGACTTTCAAAGCTGTGCTGGTCATTGTCTGTCTTCCTTTCCTTTTTTTAATCCTATCTTTCATCCTTTCCTTTCCAATCAGGTATATCCCCTCCCATCCTCCCACTGAATGAACTATACTTATAACAAATACGTTTAGTCAGGTGTAATGAATTCTTTCCCATTGGCTGTGTCCAAAGCTGTAGGTCTCATTTTTCATGAGGAAAGGACTGGCATGATCAGTCCTCTGGAGTCATGGTTGGTCCTTGTATTGATCAGAGTTCCTGGTCTTTCAAAATGGAGGAACCTTTATTAGGCACCTGTGGCATATTGGACATTGTCCTGGGCACAAAAAGATAATTTGATCTTGAAGGGTATTAACTATAATTTTCTTAGGCTAAAAATGAAATGACAAAAAGTTAGTTTTACCCATGAAGTTTTATTGTCTAGGATTTTACCAAATTCACGGGTATATTAAGGATACCAACCCTGATACAAATTTTAGGGGGCATTTTATACAGAAAAGACAAAATCATAAAACTGAGGCAACCAATGAGATTTCATATAGATGACATAGTTCTACATTATGATCTTCCCATAAGTTATACTATTTGTTTCAAATTGCTAGTGATAAGAATCCCTGCTTAGGCTGGAGAGGAATTGTTTGTTTACAAACAAACATAGGATTGTACTTTCCTCATCCAAGATATCTCTTATCTTGTGATTTGTTGACTCAGGTAAAGGAATATATTGCTGCCTTTACAAAGCTGACCAAATAGTATTGACTGAGGCCAAGTCCACATTCAGAGGAAGAAGACAGGCCTTGATATGGCAGCTTGACACTTTTGCACAGAGATAACATCCAGAGTTACAACTCTTAGTTGGAGGCTGAGAAGCCAATTTTGTTAAAATTAGAAATATTCATGGAATAAGTCTTAGAATCTCGGGGTCAGTCCTACTTAACCACTGACGCGTACAAACAATTATTTACTTGGAAGGTATAATCGCTAAGGTGACCTTGCTCCTCCAATTCAGTTTAAACCCCCACCCAAGGGAGTTGAACAGCTAACACAGTGAATCTAAGTTCTAAGTCCAAAACTCCCTAAGGGACCCCAAGCCTTCTTGCTTCTCCAGGCTGGGTAAGTTGGCTGCAGTAGTCCATCTGTACTCCAAGGTCACTCCTTGACACTGAGATGGACAGATAAACACGATGGACAACATGGGGCCTAGAAGAAGAGAAAAAGTGAGGGGAGGGATTTCTGTTTGATTCGGTTCATGGCCCTCACCCTGTAGGGGAATCATGGGGTCTTCTCCTTCTGACAGCAGCAGCACAGAGAAGCTCCCAGGTTTGGCAGCTTTAAAAATACAGCAGGCTGGAAGAGGCTAGCCTTGCCCACTTGGGAGGAGCAGAGCAGGGTATCTAGGACAAGAGTGAGGCAGGATCCATTATGCCATCAGCCCCAAAACCATGTTCTGACTTCCTGCACCATCCTCTTCTACTCTCTTAGTACTTACACACAGAAATATCAGTAGGACTAGTTTGTCTTTTTGTCATTTCTTTACCATTTGGCCCCAAGCCTTGCCTAACTGAGCAGGGGGAGCGGGGAAGAGGGAGAATTGAGGACAATTCTGCCTCTAGGACTAGCTGTCCTTGCCAACCTTTGTTTTTGCTTCTCAGTTGTTTCCAGGCCTCAGTCCTTTCCCAAGGCCAGTGGACGGTGCCAAAGCAGACAATGACCTTGTTGCTGTGACAGCCAGAACCCACCAGATCAGTGGGAGTGTCCCATGTGTCTTCAAAAACAGTCGCATTTCTGTCCCCTGGTTTATCATCTGAGAATCTGGTGCTGCGCATTTGGAACTGGCAGGAACTTTAGAAATCGGTTCTATTTTCTAGAAAAAAAGGTAAACAGGCACTAAGAAGGCAAATTACTTTTTAAAAATTTTCCTCTGCAAGAAACCTCAGGGAGCTTCATCTAATTCCTCCCCTTTATCCTTTAGATGAGGAAACTGAGGCCCATGTAGGTCAAAGGACTTGCTAAAGGTCATGTAAATCACCCGACAGAGCCAGGGCTACCAAGTCCACATGTAACCAGCTCCCTCTCCTCTCCAAAGCACCATGTCCCCATGTGATGCACTTCATGAGAAATGTTTATTTTTTTTAAAAAAGCTCCGTCCACTTTTCCTGGCATTGCTTCATCTACTGTTGATGCATTTCTTGTTGAGGAACTCAAGTCCACTGGGTGTTCAATGCAAACAAAGGTGGTAAGAAATGCAGACTAAATTTTGTTAAGTAGGACTGCATGTTTTTATAGCATAATTTGGCCACACAAGGAGTGCCATTTGTATTTTACAGTAAAAGATACTGAGGTTCAGAAAGAATTTCACAGGAACACACAGAGAGTAAGGTTGGAAGGACCCAGGATATCAGCAGGTCCCCACATGCCTTAACAATCAAATGGTCAACAGACCAGAACATTGCACCACTTCTAATGAAATTTAATAGGCACAGATGTATAGTCATATAATATCACACATAATAATATTTATGTGTGTATATGTATATATGTATTAGATATGTATATATCCTTAAGGTTCAAGGACAGTATTTGTAAAATGCTTTAGAAATGTTATCTTGGGGCATCTAGGTAACACAGTGTATAGAGCACTGGCCTTGGAGTCAGGAGGGCCTGAGTTTAAATTTGACCTCAGATACCTGATAGTTACCTAGCTGTGTGCCCTTGGGCAAGTCACCTAACCCCATTGCCTTGCCAAAAAAAAAAAAAAATCAAACAAACAAAAAAGAAATGTTATCTCATTTGCAACTTATAAGAACTATTTTACAGGAGAAGAAAATGAGGCAATGACTTGCCCAGTACCACATAGTAAATGTTTGAAGTAGAATTTGAACTTGGTTCTTCTTGCCTCCAGTTCCGGTGCTCCATCTACTGATTACCTGGCTGACTGTGGTCGCATATATGATCAAGTGACTGTGTGCTCCGTTCTCACTGGGGAGGGGGAGTTCCACTTGGCTTTATTTCAAAAAGAATTGTCCATATTTACGAGTCTTAGATGCAGATGATCATATCATCTTTTTAACTATTCTATTATCAAGTACATTTGATGGCCTTTTTTTTACAATTATATATAATGCTGCCCTGAGTATCGAAAGTGAAGAACAAAAAGGGGGTGGGAGGCAGAAAGGGGAAGGAAAAAAAGGAAGGAGGAAGAGGATGGGAAAAGGGAAGAGGGAAGCTGAAGGAAGGAGGAAGAAGGGTAAGGAGGAAGAGGAAAAGAAGATAGAGAAGGGAGCAAAAGAGAGGGATGGAAGGAAGAAGAGGGGGAGGAAAAGGGAAGAGAAAGAGAGGAAAGGGAAATAGAGACAGAAAGAAAAAAGATGAGAAAGGAGAGAAAGAATGGGTAGAAAGGAAGCAGACAGTGCAACAACCAGGGACAATTTGGGGCTGTCTACAATGGAGAATGCCATCTGTATCCAGAGAAAGAACCATGGAGTTTGAACAAAGACCAAAGACTAATACCTTTAATTTAGAAAAAAACTGGTATCTTATTGTCTGACCTTGCTATCTCTTATACTTTATGTTTCTTCCTTAAGGATATGATTTCTCTCTCATCACACTCAATTTGGATCCATGTATACCATGGAAACAATGTAAAGACTAATAGACTGCCTTCTGTGGGGGTGGGGGAGGGAAGCAAGAATGGGGGGGAAATTGTAAAACTCAAAATACATAAAATATAATTCAAAAAAAGAAAGAAAGCAGAGTGAGGGAAGGAGAGGTAGAGCCTTCTTTCTCTTGTCATTGCAGTTTTCAGTATTACTTTCAAGATGTCTCACCAGTGACCAACTTACCGAATCCAAGAGCCAGCTCTTTTCTGATAGTTCTCTTGCACACACATAGAAGAGAATGAATACACCTTTTCCTTGACTTCCCAGCTGTGACAAATTAAAAGGTTTGAAAGGCATAGTTTCTGGGTAATTTAATAATTGTATTATGTCAAAGTTGAATAAGTTTTACAACTTATATTTCTAATCAAAGTCTGATTTTTCAGCCTGAAATAGCAAATTCTAAGTCTGAATGTGATCTCTCCATTTATCTTTCCATTTGTCAGTTGTTCTGACAATCACAGAAAGACTGAAGTTAGAAACAAGAAGCTTGCCTGGTTATCTCATGCTTACATCTAAAAGATTAAGTTGGCTTTTTTTAAATTTAGTCAAAAACCAAATGAATTTGATGAGTTGATAATTGAAGTAATCTCTATGAGTAGATAAAGTATAAGGATGACATTTTTACAGATCTATGGTATAATCCGACTGACTAGCCACCAAAAAGTTTATTTAAAAATATATTCTTACTTTTCTCTGAGTAGTCATCTTCTCTGATGACTTCTGCCTATAGGCAGAAGATTCTGTAAATCTTTGAGAATAAATTCATATCTTATCTTTTTGTTGGTTTATTTTATATCTAAGTGAGATTAAAGTTTTACAATTAATAAGGTTAACACATTATTAATAAAAGATGACCACTTAGTTATCTCTCTCTTAAACCAAAGACTATTGTGGTGGTGGACTCAAGGCTTATATATTCTTTTGGAAGAGGGATGACAATCAACTCTGATTGGTTAACACTATAGGAGATGCATTATATTAAAATGAGGGGCTCAGAGTGATATCATGTCACCCTTGGACAAAGAAGGATGGAAGGGAAGAGAGGGAGAGGAAATCTCTGTACCTAGACCACCTCCAACCTTGGCCCATCTATTTAAAGAATTTATGCCCCATCCAAGCAGAGAGTAATGACTGCCCCACCTTTGTGGGATCCTCCAATCTCATTATCAGTAATGTCCAAGAGACTGAACTTTTAAAATCAGGACTTTAGAAAAGGGAATAGAGCTCATGATCTCCCCTAAATCAGTGGTTATTAATAATCATTGCTCTCAAAGCCCTGAACTTCATTGTTTTGAATCATTGTTGCCAAATTGACAGCTACGGGGTGTTTCCTCTGAGTTGTTTTAATTTGCACATTTTTTTCCCAAGGGAAAATGAACAATTTTTGTTCACTTAAGTAGCAAAAAATGATTCTAATGCCAACTCTAGAGGCACCTATGTCAAGTTGCCTCCTCTCCCAGGAGACAGAACACATCTGTTAAATCAAGGCTCTGACTGACCAGTTCTTCCCCAGGGACCACCAGCCAGGACTGAGCAAGCTCTAGAATCTGTCCTGGGAGACAGAGACCCAGAAAGGAAAGAAGAGTTACGATGGGCTCCCCATTATTCTTTTTTTTTGATTTGCAGGGCAATGGGGTTAAGTGACTTGCCCAAGGTCACACAACTGGGTAATAAGTGTCTCAGGCCAAATTTGAACTCAGGTCCTCTTGACACCAGGGCCAGTGTTCTCTCCACTGCGTCACAGCCACCCCACTCCATTATTCTTTAGCTCTTTTTAGAGGGAGGCAGTTCTAGGTCCATCTTCTTGTTACTTGGGAGATTGCCTGTTTTCCCCACACAGAGTTCCGGCTGAGACCCTGGCACCCAACTTTCCCTTTTTTCCTGAGGTCAGGACTTATCACCTTTATTGATCCCAAGGACACCAGGTAGGAGCTGACTTCCTCACAGTGGCCTGGACCATCGTATGAAGAGGAGGAGTGTCTATGATAAGACAAAGGACAAAAGTAGGATTTAAAAGAGCCTTTTGAGACTTGGAGACTGTTGGGGCAGGGAGGGGATGGTGAAGGGTTTTGCCTCTTTGCATTATTTCTGTCAAGCAAGATGGACTCTTTATCCCAGCTGGCTGTATATCCCATATCTCTCTAAATCTATGAGCTGCGATTCTCTGACAGGCCAAGCATCGTCACTTCAGATGGTGACAGGTGGAATTATTAGGAGTCCCTGTCACCGAGGCTGGTTTCCTCTCCACCAGAGATTTGGAGGATGTCCAGCCTATGATTCTGCTCCATCTATTAGATAGAAAGATGAAAGATTATTTTTAAGGTTATGGGTTAGCAACAAAAAGACAAAAGTGATCCTTTTTTCATTGAGCTTACCTTTTGGGGGTGATGGTAAGGAGGATTTCACATGTATACAGAAAACTAACACAACTTAATTTTAGTGGGAGATGAGAGCACTAGAAACTGAGGAAATCTTGGGCAGCTTCAGACAGGAGACAGCATTTAGCTTAGCCTTGAAGGGAGGAGACAGAGCATCTCAAGTAGCAGAATCAGCCTATGCTATTTCTTTTCAAGAGAGAAGAACAAGAACAAAAACATGAACCAGAAGGGGAGGGAGACTTTTTTCTTCTTCGAAAGCCAGGAGGGAGATGAAGTGGGGGAGGGTAGTGTCAGAGTGTGTGTGTGTGTGTGTGTGTGTGTGTGTGTGTGTGTGTGTGTGTCTGTGTGTGTCTGTGTGTGTGTCTGTGTGTGTCTGTGTGTCTGTATGTGTGTGTGTCTGTGTGTGTGTCTGTCTGCGTGTCTGTCTGTGTGTGTGTCTGTGTGTGTGTCTGTGTGTGTGTGTCTGTGTGTGTCTGTGTGTCTGTGTGTGTGTGTGTGTGTCTGTGTGTGTTTGATCAGTTTGGAAAGCTAGTCAGAAGCCAAACTTCCTAGTTCCTAAACTAGAGGTTAGCATGGCAAACAGGAGCTTGCATTAATTAATCCTAAAGAAAACAAAGAGGGAGTCACTGATACCTACCCCCCTTCCTCACACCCCCCCATTAAAATTTTTATTTATTTTAAAAATAAAATCAAGTTCCAAATTCTCTCCCTCCCTCCTGCCCTCCCCCATACACTGAAAGGACAAGTGATATAATGGATGCTCATTATCCTTGTGAAGTCATTTAAGACACACTTCCTTATTAGCACACCACTGATTCTTCTAGAACCAGGGAAGCCACAGAGTCAAGTACATGTTTTAGATCAGTTTGGTAGCCCTGGAAAGTACAGATTGGAAAGAAGAGCTGAGGTCAGATGCATAGGAAGCAAAGCAAACCCACAGTCAGAGCCCGTATCAAGGGGGCAGCCTGTCTCTAAGACCCTCACTCCCTTTCTGTCCTAGGAATTTGTTCTTGTTTTTGTTTTTGCAAGGCAATGGGGTTAAGTGACTTGCCCAAGACCACCCAGCTAGGTAATTATTAAATGTCTGAGGCTGGATTTGAACTCAGGTACTCCTGACTCCAGAGCTGGTGCTCTATCCACTGTACCACCTATCTGCCCCCAAGAATTTGTTTTCTCCTTGGGATAGAACATCCCTTCAGGTATTTCATAGTGGCTACCTTCCCTTTCTATGCCCCCTGAACAAGCACAATCTACCCCTTTTCTCTGCCGCAATGAAGATAATGTAGATATGACACTCAATCAGTATTTATTCAATTTATTGTGATTTAATGGGATTAGCAATTGTGTTAGAAACTAGAGTTATAATTAACTCACCATATATTGATGATTCTATTATTTGTGATTGATTTATAGGATGGATTTATGCTATGTTCAGTCTTTAATTCAGTCTTTTATATTATTATTATTATAGTCATTTATATATTGTCTTCTTGGCCCTACTTTCTTGACTCTGCTAATTATTTTTGCAAGATTTTGTGCCTTAGATCTCATATCTCTGAACTAATTGATCATCTCTTCTGATGTAATGTAATTACATTTTTGTGCCATGCTATTGTACATTTTACCAATTGATAAGCCCAATTGAATATATTTTCTTTATATCTACAAATGTATAAATATATAATCTATCTATATACCTAGAAATATCTGTCTACAAATATATATTATCTATATCTCTATAGATGCTAACATAGTTATTAGTTGATATATGCAAGTCATGATATTAAGTAATAGGAACACACATTCAAACAAGTAAGACAGTTCTTGCCTTCAAGGAGCTTACATTCTAATGGGAGAATTTAGATTACAAAGGGAAACTGGAAAAAACACTGAGGAGAAGTCATGAATGGAGCTGAGGGGGCCAGATGGGCAGCTTGTGGACATGAAGGGAAGTGAAAGTAGGCTCAGGTCAAGAGAAGGTCACAGTTTCCCTGGCAGATCCCAGAGTGGTTCCAAACGGTAGAATGCAGGACTCTGGTAAGGTGGTGGCAGTGATAGCATGTGCAAATTTGTGACACAGATTGGGAAATATCCACTGGGTGATGGTTTTTTCTTTTTTTAAATCCCTTTGGATCATTTCCCCTGATGTGAAATTGCAGAGTTAAATTTGATGCATTTTTCACATAGTTCTAAGGGGCTTTCAGAAAAATTAGATCAATTCATGGTTGGTTGGTTGCAGTCCTTCATTGTCAAAGAGGACCAAAATGGCATCATTATATTAGAATCTTGCAGTATGTCCAACTGTGGCTTATCAGACCACTATTAGCTCGGAATGCTCTACCACAGGTCGAGCACCATTAGGTCAAGTGAAAATTTGGGGTGGATTCTCTAAATCTGCACATCTCGCATTTCTTTTGAGCTACTTCAATTCTACCGTGCTCATAGAGCAATCCCTCTCTTATGAGGACATGCCAGGCTGAGTGGTTCTATGCCAATGTCTCTTATGCTGCACAATCAATTCCAAAGTTCTTATATGAGATCTTGAGAATGTCCTTGAATGGCTTTTTCTGACCACCATGTGAGACTTGCTCTGTGTGAATTCTCCAAAAATATAATCTTTTAGTAGAAGCATAGGTTTGTCATTGAAGCAACATGGCCATGCCAGCTCATTGGAGTTGTACTCTCTGTAGTAGTTTGAATATATGGCAGTTTAGTTTGAAATTCAGTTCCCTGGAATGGCATTGGGAGATTTTCCTGGTTTCACAGTGAAGTATAATATTAATATTTGTGTAATTCCTGGGTAAAGGGAGTCCTTGACACTTTTCTGGGCCTTGAGAAACTCCTCAGTAATACAAATTTGACTGGTGACTTTGGGTATGGGAACATCCTGACAGGACCCAAATGGTTGAGCCTGGGAAGGGGGTGGGTCACGAGCTATACCATAACTTTTTCTGAGACTCGCAAAACACTCTTGTTAACCTAATCCTTTAGCTGTGTCTACAAAATTCCTGCTTCCTCCCAAACCTGCCTCCCCCTTCCCCAGATGCAGCTGGAACCATGAGATAGTTAAATTCCACTCATCCTAAGCCTGTGGGAAGCCCATGGGTATGTGACCCCCTATGTCACAGGAAACAAGACCCTGACCTTCCAGCCTCAGGGAAATATATCTAACTGCTATCTCTACTTCTTAAACCTACTTGCTCACAATACCCCCCCCCAAATACTATAACAACCTTGTTCTCTAGACACTTAGTGCTTTGAGGATGTCACTTCCCAGATTTCATAGCTTGGTCTCTGTCTCACTTTTTTGGGGTACAACAATGAAGTCAACACAACAGCTCTATGAGCCTTAGTTTGGTAGTAAATCTAACACCTCTTCTTCCCCCCCCCCCCACTTTCCTTCAGAAACTTTCAAACACTGAGCTGGATCAATTCATAACTCCATAGTGTAGCAGTAGACATCTATTCCATTGTTCTAAGGCTCCAAGAAACTAGCATGTGCAGTGTCCACACACTGGTAAACTCTCAGTAAACAAGTTAAACTAGGAGATCCTGTCTGACTTTAAACTCATTGTTGAGTTAGGGGGATGCTTTCTCCAAGCATAGAAGATGTGTCCTCACAGAATGGGGGAATAATTTGGTCATAAAGGTGACTGTGGTGCTTAGAGTTTGGTCAGACATAGAAGACACCTAGGTCATTCACAGCATGCTAGACCATCATCATCAGTCATCTTGACTTTGCCCCTGGACATTGATGACTCCAAAAGAGAAAGTGAGGCTAATGATTTGCCTCCTTTAAAAACAATTCACACATAAGTCAAGATATAACTCATTCGTGATGTCATTGATCTTCTTTGAAAATGATGTCAGAGGGGTGGCTAGGTGGTGCAGTGGATAGAGCACTGGCCCTGGAGTCAGGAGTACCTGAGTTCAAGTCCGACCTCAGACACTTAATAATTACTTAGCTGTGTGACCTTGGGCAAGCCACTTAATCCCATTTGCCTTGCAAAAAAAAAAGAAAAAGAAAATGATGACAGAAAAAGAGAATGTAAGGAAAATGAGACGTGTTGAGGGGTTATGAAATGATTCAACCATTCTGTAGAGCAATTTAGAACTATCCCCAAAGAACTATAAAACTCTGCATACCCTTCAATCTAGCAATGCCATTCTTAGATCTGCATTTCCAAAGAGATGAAAAACAAAACGGAAAAGAACCTATGTATATAAGGATATTTATAGCAGCTCTTTCTGGTAGCAAGGAATTGGAAATTGAGGGGATGTTCATCAGTTGGAGAATGGTTGAACAAACTGCATTATGTGATTATGATGGAATACTATTCTGCTATGGAAAGTGATGAACAGGATGCTCTCAGAAAAACCTGGAAAGACTTACATGAGCAGGGGGCAGCTAGGTGGTGCAGTGGATAGAGCACTAGCCCTGGAGTCACAAGGACCTGAGTTCAAATTTGGCCCCAGACACTTCACAATGATCTAGCTGTGTGACCTTGGGCAAGTCACTTAACCCTATTACATTGCAAAAAAAACCCCAAAAAAACAACAAAAAAAAAATGAGCAGATGCAATGGGAAATGTACTGTGTACAAGCGAACAGCAATATTGTAGGATGATCAGCTGTGAATGACTTAACTTTTCTCAGGTGTGCTGTGACCCAAGACAGCTCTGAAGGACTTACAATAATGCTTTTCAACTCCAAAGACAGACTTGATGGTTATCTAAATGCTGAATAAAACATACCATTTTTTAAGTGTAAAAACCCCCAGCAATGTTGGGTGATGATCAACTTTGATGGACTTAGCTCCTCAGTGGTTCAGATGTTCAGTGATCGAGGACAATTCAAAAAGACTTGGGATGGAAAATGCCATTCAAATCCAGAGGAAAAACTACGGAATATAAATGCAGACCAAAGGATACTATTTTCATTTTTCAAAATTTGTTTTATGTTTTTTTCTTTTTCTCATTTTTTTCCTTTTAGTTCTGATTCTTCTCTCACAACTTGACTAATATGGAACTATGTTAAACATGATTGTACATATATAACCAAATCAGATTACTCGCTGTCTTGGAGAGTGGGGAGGAAAGGGAGGTAGAAAAATATGGAACTTAAAAGCTTACCCAAGGGGCAACTAGGTGGCACAGTAGATAGAACACCGGCCCTGGAGTCAAGAGTACCTGAGTTCAAATCTGGTCTCATACACTTAATTACCTAGCTGTGTGGTCTTGGGCAAGTCACTTAACCCCATTTGCCTTGCAAAAAAAAACCCCTAAAAATAAGCTTACCCCCAAAATGAATTGAGAACTATTGTAATTGAAAAATTAAAAGAAAATACCATTAAAAAAAAGAAAATAAAGGCTAAAAACAATGACTATTGACTAGCACCCCCCAGGCCTGAGCCTCTTCTTGGGTGCCTTAGAGCTCCCAGGCTCTCACCCAAGGCCCTTTGCAGACCTGGCCCCATTTTCTGTGCCTTGGGACAAAGTGACCGTCTTTCTTCTCTGTCCACCCTCCCCCTGGCCAGCCCCACAGCCTGACTTTCCCCAGCCAGGCAAGGCAGCACAGTAGACTTCTGTGTCATCATAATAGCATCTGCAGGTAGTGGGGTAGTTGCTAGGAGAATGAGACATGGTACAAGAGGAAAGAATGTTATGAGGAGGGAGCTCTGAACTTGGCCACAGGGGAGGAAAGGACAAATCTACCACCGGCCTCAGCCCATCTTCTGCCCCTGTCCAAGGTCCTCACAGTTCCTCAACCCCTCATTTCAGGAGCATGCTTGGGTCCTTAGCAGCCCTGCTCTGTCTTGGTGAGTTCAAGGAAATTTTGAGGATGGGAAATGGAGTCACAGATCATACAGGAAAAGATGTCACCTTTGATGATTCCCTGAGCGGCCTTGGGTGTTCAGGTCACCTTCCTGGGCCTCAGCTACCTCATCTGCTGGATGATCTGTGATGTCCCCTCCATCCTAGGACCCAAAGGTCTTCTCCAGAGTGGGGAGGGAGCCTTGGGTTTGGCTGGGAGTGGAGGGAACCTCTCTTCTCTCACTGGGTTTTCTCCAACAGGATTGTGTTTGAACCAGAGTGTCAAGGCACAAAGGGGTGAGTCCTTCTCAAGCCCCCTTTTCTGTCCTCACAAGCTTAGTATCAAACTGGCTGCTCCAGGGGTGTGGGCTATGGATAGGGGTACCCAGCATCTAGGCTCTTTGAAGAGCTGAGGATGGAAGATAAATAGAGTAAACCAATAAATTTATCAGAAGCCTCTTTTCTTGGATGGATTGTGGGGGGGGGGGGGGTGAGGCACCTTGACCAAAGGACATTCCATCTGGGACCAAGTGAGGGGAGCTCTCCTTAATCCCAAACTCAAGTCAGGTTTCCCCTAACTGCCCCATCCTGTCTGGGTTTCACTATTTTTGAGGGAGACCCAGGAAGAGGTTCTTTTGGAATGGCAGGTTCCCTGTGCTTCACTTCCAGAGAGACTCGCCAAACCCACCTTGTGGGCTGTGCCTAGCTCTGTGATCCCCTGGGGGAAGTCTGTCATGATCCGCTGTCACGGTTCAGAAGGGGCCCACAGGTTCCTTTTGGAGAAGGATGGGAGTGCGGAGCTGAGAGACATGCAGGAAGTCCCTGGCCCCTTGGAAGAGGCTGAGTTTTTCATTCCAGACATAGCAGCAGAGACAGCAGGTCGTTACCGGTGTCGATACCAGGCTTCCAACTTTTGGTCAGATCTCAGTGACCCCTTGGAGTTGATAGTCACAGGTGAGGAGGATGAGCCCAGTTAATGATCCTCTCTCATGTCCTCCCCCTCCTATGCCCTCCTCTTGGAGGGAGAGTTAAGGAATCCAGGATATGTACAGCTGGGAGGGATCCAAACTACTCACTTGCCCAATGGAGAAACTGAGGCCTAGAAAGGGGAGGTGATTGGCTTAGAGTCACCCTGCTAGTTGGGGGCACTCCTGAGAATCCTCCTAGAAAATCTGCCCCAGTTTATTGACCTCAGGAGATGGGTTGGAATGGGGAGGGATGGTAGAACTAAATAAGAATTGCAGAGAGGGATGGGATGCAAAGATGAGGTCAGAACTCCACTTCATTCAGAAATCTCTTTTTCTCTCCACTTCTAGGATTATACCCCAAACCTTCCATCTCGGTCAGACCAGCCTCCAATGTGGCTATAGGACAGAATGTGACCTTGCATTGTGAGTCACAACTCGGGTCTGACAGAGCTGTTCTCTATAAGACAAGTGGGGCCAATGCACCCCAAGCCCTGATCTCCAGTGATTACCAGGCCAACTTCCAATACTCCTCTGTGACCAAAACCCATGCTGGCATATACCTATGTTACAGTTTTGATAGTGACTTCCCCTACCTCTGGTCAACACCCAGTGACACCCTGTTGCTCAAGATTTCAGGTAAGAAGTAAGCCTAGCCTCAGTTTCTCTGAAGTACTAGGTGGTCAGGTTCACAGGAGAGAGACAGGGTCTATAGGAGGTCCATCATTACCTGGGGTGGGGAACTTCAAGAAGCCAGGATCTTTTTCTTCCCAGGTTGCCTCAATCTTCAATTTCTCCCTTGCCCAGTCCTCAGGAGGTCAACTAGTGACCTCCTTTAGCTCAATTTAGGAGTAAGTTCCAGATAGACCCAAGAAAGGAAGGAAAGGGAACCCCAGCCTCTCATCTTTCTCCTTTTCCGCATCCAGGAAGCTCCAAGGAAAGGGACTTAATCCATGAGACTCCTAACTATGGTGAGTGACCAAGGGTCTCCTAGCTCCATGATGGGCCTGGCTGGCTGGTGGGATGTAGGAGGGACCTAAGATCTGAGTCTCCTGTCAGCTTTCTGTATCAGTACCAGCTTTTCTTCCTCTCTTCCCTTTTTTTTTCCTCCTCCCAGAATATAAGACTCGGCAATATACCTTCACCAGCCTCCGGTTAATAATAGTTGGTGTAACCTTGGCTATCCTGGGGGCTCTGATTAATGAAGCTTGGCGTCACAAGAACTCATATGAAACTAAGAAATCCTTTAAACCTGAGCATCCAGAAGGACAATAGGTGGGATTGGGAATGGATGGACCTCTGGAAGACCCCCCCCTAAGGCCACAGATGGAGAAAACCAATAAAGAATCTGGGGAATGTCTGGTCTGACCTTCTAGGATCCATAGCTTTTCCATTTGGGGGCCCCCTCCAGCCCATCCCCAAATCAAACTGTTCCCCCAAACTCCCAGATGGTCACTCTAGTCCTGGTTTCCCTGATCTCATCCCAGGGACTAACATCTTCTCAGTATCCCAGGCCAGACATTCAATAAGCTGACCCATAGTGCAATGCAAGAAAGATTCAACAGACCTAACCAACCAACCAAGGTTAGTCTCATGAGCTGATGCTCAAAATCCAATGATGAGTTAAACATAATTTTCTTAGGTTAAAAAGTGAAATAGCAAAAACTTAAGTTTTATCCATGAAGTTTTATTCTTTATAATCTTACCAAACCCATGGGTGGATGGTATCATTAAAAAATACTAGCCCCAAAACAAAATTTGGGGGAGCATTTTCTACAGAAAGCACAAAGAATCACAAAACTAAGTTAGGCGACCAATGAGATTTCATATAGATGACATAGTTCTACATTATGATCTTCTCATAAGTTACAAAGTTTGCCTAAATTCCCAAATTGATAAGAATTCCCACTTAAGCTGGAGAGGGAATGCTAACAAACATATCTTGGCATTTGTTGTCCCAGTTAAAGGAATTTCTTGGAACCATGACAAAGTTGACCAGGTACTACTGACACAGGTGCTGACCAGATTCAGATCTAGGAAACAGGCCTTAACATGGCAGATTGACATATCTATTCACAGACACAACATTAGATTTGTAACTCTTAGAGAGAGAAAACAGTTTCTGCTTAGGAATATATAATGTTTGCCCCTGAGTGGAGGGGGCTAAGATGAATGTTGAAAAAAGAGCAATATAAGATAAGCTTTGGACATAAAGGTTAGTCTTATGAGCTGATGCTCAAAACACAATGACAAGTGTTAAAATAATTTTCTTAGGTTAAAAAAATGGAATAGCAAAAAGTTACTCATGAAGTTTTATAGTCTCAGCCCAGGGGGCAGCCCTGATCTGCATGGCCAGTCCAGGCCTCAACAACCTGACCTCTACTGCTGCCCCCTTTGCTGTCTGATCCATCCACCCTCTTAGTGGGGATAGCAGCAGTCCCAAGAGAGGTGGAAGTGATGGGTCAGTCTTCAGAAAAGGCTTTCAATGGAGCTGAGGGCTCTTAAGTTGTACAACAGGACCTAGGCCGGTGGGGCTCACTCCCCTCCACCTCTCTTCTGGACAACTGAACAGGAAAGTGTTTAAAAAGAATTGACAGAGCTTTCTTCTTCCCCTCCCCCCAAGCCCCCACCCCGGGCCAGATATGTGCCTAATGGGTGGGGATACAAAGAGGATGGCACTTAGTTTGATTGATCTGAAATTTGAAAGGAAGTCGGGGATGCCAATAGGTATAGAGACACGAAAATGGGCACTGTCTAAGGACTGCCTGCAGACCCCTTGTGTCTGGATCCTGGAGTGTGCAGTGTGGAGGGAGGGTAGATTACTATCATAAGGGTCTTCTCTAAGCAAGGCTCAACTTGACACATCAGCAACCCAAGCATGAAGTGTGTGCTGTATATCAGTGACCTTGCTAGATACTGGATCTACTGAGGCAAAAGTAAGATCATTCTTGACTGCCAAGAGCTTCTAATCTACAGTGGTGGGGAGACAACACAGCTAGGTCACTAAGGGAAAGACGTAGAAATGGGGACACCAGCAAATGTGAGGGGATGAGTTGTGAAAGGCAGTTGTGGGTTTCAAGAGGTTGGAGTATGACTTTGTATTTGATCCTCGAGGCAAAAAGACTGACCTTGGTTCAGAGCAGAGTGACCTCCCTTCCCTGGCTCCCCCTACTTTACTAGCTGCCTGCTCAGTCCCTCCTCAGTGACCTCCCTCTCCCCCCCTTCTTTAACCTCTCTGTTTCTATTGAAAGTGCTACCATCCTCATCCTCTCAGCAATGACCTGGCTTCACAGCCTTGGAATTGTCCACGAATAAATTCAGTTACCAAATTTGGGGAATGCTATCGCCACTCCACTCATCAGACTCCTCCACCTCCAGCTACCACACTAGTTCAGACCCGCTACCTACTTGTCTCATTGGCCACTCTTCCTTCAGGATCCCCATTCACCTGTTGGAACATTCTCCTGAAGGCTCTGCCCTTGATCCTTTGCCCTTGGGATCAAATCTAAAGTCCTCACCTAGCTCATAGTAGGCATTTGATGACTACTCATTGAATGTTCTGATGAGTGAATGGTAAAAATGATATTCCACTTGGCCTCTGGAGCTTTAAGATTTACACAAAATGTTGATCTAATGGGAGTCCCATATAACAGATGGGAGAAACATTAGCCCCATTTTATAACCAAAGAAACTGAGGTTCAGAAAAGAGATAAACAGAAACAGGATGGAAGCATTTCAAGGAGCATACTTTACATGGACTTTGGGGGAGACAGCTCATGTCTCTGTGGAATTTGATGGAACCAGACTTACCCAAAGGAAGCCCTCAACTCATGGACCTGGAGTGTCCAAGGAGCTCTCCCAGAGAGCCTACCATAAAAAGTATACCCCCAATAGTTCACAATCTGTACCCTTATTGACCAGAAACCCCTCATGAGGTACCCAAAGATCTTGTAACAAACATCACCAAAGACCAGATCTTCCCAGTCCCACAGACTCCAACTAGCCTAGAGACCTCTAAATAAGTAGTCAGTGATGGTCCAAGCCTGAGAGCTCATTACCGGGGTGGGGGTGGGGGGGAGACAGGGAAAATAATTCATGTTAATGGAACTGGTGACATATGGAAGTGTTTTGTGATGTTGTCTTTAAAGAATTATGACTCAAGTCTCCAAAGAATGACTCAAAGCTGTCTCCAATGGGTACTATCAGGGAGTCAGGGAATTGAGGCTGTGATATATTCTTATTGGCTGACCCCTGTGGCAATGGCTACACAGGATGATGTGACCAGATGGTATGGTTAGATAAATGTATACCTTTTTATTCTAGTGAGGGTCCTTTGAAGGAGTCAGGAAATTGGGTCTGGGGTTTTGACTAGAATCTCATGAGGACTGTATGTGAATTGGTTGATCTATACTGAAAAACAGTTTGGAAATTTGAGAAAACAAACTGTTCTACCTTTGGCCTCAGGGGGCCCTTTGCTGGATGTAGGGGAAGAGTCAGTAGGAAGGTTCAAAGTTTATATGTTGAACTTAAAATATTAACCTCCCTTGAACCAAAAACACACCCTCTGAATGTTTATCTAAGTTGAGGATTTAAAAAACCTTGAGAATAGCAGCATGATCCTGACCCCTCCCCCATTATGCCAGCTCCTACTTCGGGCCCAGCCCTCACCACCATCATTTTGGAACTTTGACCCCCCCCAAGTCACCAAATTATGCATGTTCTTAGGCCCAATTATACCAGTCCTAGGCCAAAGATCCCCCAAAGAGATCAGAGAAAAGAGCAGGACCCACAAATATGCTTATGGTGACTCTTCATGGTAGCCAACTATTGGAAAGTAAGGGGATGGCCATCCACTGGTGAAAGGCTCACTCGTGTATAGTATGTGAATGGAAGAGGCTATGACTAGTTCCATAAGAAATAGGACAATGGACAATTTCAGAGGAAGCTGGGAAGATCTCTATGAACTGAAGTAGAGAGGCAGGTCAGACAAGAGCAGCCAACAGAATAAGAGTTGATAGTGAAAATACACTTGGAAAAACTAGAGAACTCTCACCGGACTGATCAGCCACAATCCAGAGGCTTCAAGCTCAAACTCATTGGCATTCACAAAAGGCAATGTCACTGATGTGGGCAAGGCCAGGGGAGGATTATTTTTCCACTGCACTTTGCACTCCTGGTAAAGATTTATTAGACATTGTTTTCATTGTTTTCTGGGGAAAGGGATGAGTTGTAAAAGGCAATTGTAGGTTCCAAGAGGTTGGGGTGTGACTTTGTATTTGATCCTCAAGGCAAAAAAAGGGAAAGGGAGAGGGAGAGGGAGAGGGAGAGGAAAAGATTAAAAAAAGGAAATCTCTCTAGTGAAGGTTCCAGTTGGGGGACCCAAGACCTCCCTATGAGAGGGCTCAAGACCCCAGACTCTGAACTGTCAATACTTAGGGAACCCATAGCATCCCACATCCATTGTGGAAATGGGGGGGGGGGACATGGGGAAGGGCAGAACCAGATCTTGGTCAATGTCTGCCCAGGTAGGCCTGCACCCAAGCTCCTAGCTCCCTTCCCACATCTACCTTTTGCAAGCCTCAGATTGGACCCTGAGAATGTTGTTGCCCCATTCTTGGTTTCTACTCAGTTATCTGGGTACCAGAGTTCAGCTAGAGACTCCCAGAATGCCAAAACTGGAGGAGCCTCAGGGGCCCCTGGGTCCAGCCTTGGCTGGACTGCACCAGGAGGAGAGCCCATTGCCCCTGACGCAGCCAGGCCCATTCTGGGAAGGCTCTGGCTGGCATGAAACCTGAACGCCCCGCTGCTCTTGGACCCAGGAGAGCCAGCCCAATCCCTCCCACCCTCCTCTGGATGTCCTGAGATAGACAGAATCCTGTATCTTTAAGGGAAAGGGGCAAAGGAGAAGAAGAGAAGGAGGCAGATGGTGACAGAGACAGACAGACAGAGAGAGGACACAAAGAAGACAGAGACAGAGACACAGACACAGACAGAGAGAGGACACAGAGGAAACAGAGACAGAGACAGAGACAGAGAGACAGAGAGAGAGGAGACAGAGAGAGAGGAGACAGAGAGAGAGGAAACAGAGGGGACAGAGAGAGGAGAGACAGAAACAGACATACAAGTCAGAGAGAAAAAAAGAGAAAGTCAGAAAGAGCCAGAGAGAAAGGCAGGGGAAGGACTTCAGGCACCAATGATAGCTGCTTCTAGGACCTGGGTTAATCATTAGTGGTTGATCAGGCTCACCTTCCTTGTGCTGGGGCTCTTCCCCTCATTTGTCTGTAGGTTGGGTCAAGGATGGGGCTGAGGCTATTAGCCTTGCTTCTCCTGCCCTTGGCAATGCTGTGGCTGTGGACATGGCAGTGGCTGTGGCTGTGGCTGATTCCTACCTTAGGGTTCCTGTGGCTTCCTCGCTGGCTCCCTGAGGGTCTGGCCCAGAGATTCCCGGCCTGGATACGTTGGCTTCCAGAGGACTTGACATATGTCATCAGTCTCCTATACCTCAACCTGGCCCACAAAATTCACTACAAGTCCTTTATGGACCTCTTTGAGTCCAGGGCCAGGGCTAATCCAGACAGGGTGATGTTGGTGGACACAGCCTCTGGTCGCCAGGTGAGCCTGGGGGAGATGGATCAGAAGAGCTGTCAAGTGGCCTGGGCCCTGGGAGCAGCTCGCCATGGGTCTGTGGGCTTGAAGGAAGGAGATGTGGCTGCCCTGTTCTTTCTTGGGCCCCAGGGCATCTCTGCCCTCAGTCTCTGGTTTGGCCTCAGTAAGCTAGGCTGCCAGGTTGCCTGGATCAACCCCCACATCCGAGGGCAGCCTCTTCTCCATGCTGTGCTCGCTTCTGGGTCCTGCATCCTATTGGCTGACCCAGGTAGGTCAATGTGTGATGGAGTCCACCCATCCAAGAGCCTGCCCTTCTGCCTGCTTCTGTCCCTGTCCATGGTTCTTCCTCTGCCTCTATCTCTGTCCATCTCAGTTTCAGGGACTGTCTTAGTGGGGTCATAGCTTCCAGCATTAGGATGCTGAGCCTGTCCTCCATCCCTGCCAGTCTGTCCTCAGCTCTGGGCACCATGGTCTAAGAAGAACATCAATGATCTGGAGAGATTTCAAGGGAGGGCAGCCTTGGGGGTGAAGGGTTGGAGACCATGTCATATGGAGAAGCTATGGGGATGAAAAGTGTCTAGAGAAGAGAAGACTGTGGGGGAGGGGAAGGAGAGCTTGCTTCAGATTTTTTTTTAAATTTATTCTTACCATTGATTTTTTTAAATCTTCAGTTTCAAATTCTCTTCCTCCCTCCTGTCCCTCCCCCATTCATTGAGAAAGCGGCATGATGTAGGTTGAACATAACAAATTTCCACATTAGAGATGCTGTGGGGGAAAAAAGGCTAGAGAAAGAGGGAGGAAAAAACACCTGTTTCCATCTACACTAGAGGTCATCATTTCTCTGGAGGTACATAGCATTTTTGTTCATGGGCCCTTTGGAACTGTCTTGGATCATGAGTAGCCAACTCTTACCCAATTCAGATGGTTGAAGGACTGTCAGTCCCACAGGACAGACTTTCTCTGTCTAACTCCACAAGGCAGAGCCAGGAGGAATGGGGATTGGGAGAAGAGAACAGTGGCCAAGAGACCCCTTGAAGCTGGATGTGAGAAGTCACAGAAGGACTTGACAGAATATGCTGAGCTCCCCATCCCAGGAGGTGTTCAAGCAGGGGTTAGAGGATGCCTTGTCAGGATGCTGTAGAGGGCTCTCTTCTTCAGGGAAAGGTTGGATTAGATAACCAGAAAGGTCTCATCAAGTTCAGAGATTCTGAGTCTTACTAGCCCTTTGGATCCCTCAGTCCCCAGATGTCTCAATCTGAATCTCCCACTTCTCTCTCTCTCTCTCTCTCTCTCTCTCTCTCTCTCTCTCTCTCTCTCTCTCTCTCTCTCTTTGTGGCTCTTTATGTTTCTCCATGCCTCAGTTTCCCTGGGTAACAATGACTTCCTTTCTAGAGCTCCAGGAGGCAGTGGAGACTGTTGCTCCAGAGCTGATAGCCAAGGGTGTCCGGTGCTTCTACCTGAGTTCCACATCCCCCACCAAAGGCGTGAAGCCCCTGAAGGACTGCATAGAGGCAGCCCCCTCTGACCCAGTACCCCGCAAGATTCGAGCTGGAGTCACCCTTAAAAGCCGGGCTCTGTTTATCTATACTTCTGGGACTACTGGTGAGGAAGACTGCTCTGACAAGCTCTCATCTTTGACCTCCATGCCCATCACCTTGAATTCCCAGATCCCCTTTTGTCTATCCATCTTTCCCCTACCCATTTGTTTGGAGGAGCTTTGAGAAAAGCTTCCTATAGAAGGAGGGGTTGTAGTTAGCATTAAAAGAAGCTAGGGGGAGGTTAAGCAGACTGGAAAGGGTGGGCCAAGGATCAGGTTGGAAAGAATTTTGATCCTGGAGGGAATAGGGAGTCTCTTGAGTTTATTAAGTAGGGGACTGTGCTTTAAGAGAAATAACTTTAGTGGCTGAATGGAGGATGGTTGAGAGGGGAGGCACCTGAGGCAGACAGAGCTACACACACACACACACACACACACACACACACACACACACAAACACACACATCTATCCAGGCTATTATCATAGGGAAGGTGACAAGAGGATTAGGAAGAAAGATGATGGATTCCATTTTAGACCTGTTTGAGTTTTAGTTGGAGATGCAAAATGGAGGTCAACAGAGAGGTGAGGGTATAATGGGCAGAATGGAAGATCTTCAGCATAGAGACAATGACCTGCATGGCTCTCTCTGGTCTTTTGGTCATGCCACCTTGCTTCTCTATATACCCATCATGTTCTTCCCTCTTTTTCTTTCAATGATCACTTCCAGCCTCACCAGGCTCTCGAGCCCTACTCTCTTGATTAATTTCCCTATTGCTGTCCATGGCATTGCCCTCCTCCTAGTCTCCCAGGTTTGAAACTCAGCATCATCCTGAACTCCTCCCTGTATCTCGCACACAAACCCAACTGGGGCCAAAGCCTGTAGACCACCTCTGCAACATCTCTCCAAGATGGCCCTTTCTCTTCTCCATTTTAAACTGCTCTGGTGCAGATCTTCATCACATCATCCCCTCATCCCAGAACTATGATGATAGATGCTAAAGGGTCTCCCCATTCCAGTCCATCCTCCAACTATTTCCAAAGAAATATTCCTAAAGCACAGGTTTGATCATGTCATCTCTACCCCACCACACACACACACTCTATAAACTCAAGTGGCTCCCTCTTACCTCCAGGATCAAAAAGAAAGGCTTTGACAGCCCTTTCCCATCTGGCCCCTTCCTGCCTTTTCAGTCTTCCTAGATCTTACCCCTTTTTTGCATCCTCTGCAAAACAGTGACATTGGCTTCCTCCATGTTTTTCGCCTGAGACATTCTAGCTACTTACTCATTTTGTGCATTTCCACTCTCTGTCCTTTTATACCTCATTTCTTCCTTCTGACTTCCTTCAAGTCTCAGAGCATGAATCTTGGGATCTGAAATCAGGAAAATCTGAGTTCCAAGTCAAGCCTCAGACATTTTCTAGCTGTTTGGGCTACTCACCTAACTTCTCAACTGCAAAATGAAAATGATAATAGTAATAATAATACATCCCTCCTGGGGTTGTCATGTGGATCAAATGAAATAATAATTATTCAATACTTAGTACAATCTTAGCCACACAGTTAATAAAAGGGTAGACATGTGGTAAAGTGGAGAGAGTGTCAGGTCTGGAGTCAGGAAGGCTCACCTGGTCTTAGATAGTTACTAAGCTCTATGACCTTGGGTAAGTCATTTCATTTTTTGTCTCAGTTTCCTGAGTGAGCTGGAGAAGGAAGTAGCAAACCACTTCAGTATCTTTGCCAAGAAAAACCCCCAATATGGGATTATGAAGAGTCAGATACAACTGAGTGCATTTGCATAACAATGATTAGTGAAATTCTACCTTCTAGAGGCAAATTTTCCTGGTCTTTCTTATTGCCCCTGTTGATTATTTCCAATTAATCATATCTAGAGCCTGTCTGTATACCGTTCATTGCCAGTTGACATCCCAACAGCCAGACTTAGGCATCTAATCAATGCTTGTGACCTGACTGGTTTGACCTTTCTCTTTGCATGTGCCCATTTAACAGGGTTCCCCAAGGCAGCGATCTTGTCCCACAATCGGATTTTGATGGTATCGTCATTCCTGACGGTTTTGGGGATCCAGCAGAGTGACATCGTCTACACAGCTTTGCCTCTTTACCATAGTTCTGCCTTGTTGATTGGTGTCTTGGGCTGCCTACACCAAGGTGAGGGGTTTGGGGGTGGCTACTGGGCTTCATTAACAGGCAGGGTGACCCAGCAGAAATTCAAGCTGAGTTGTTTACTCATCTAACTTACTTTGGACAAGTTCTTTCCCTGAATTTCATGGTCCTCAGTTTTCCTGTTATCAAAAGAGGAGCCCTGGGGGCTGCTAGGTGGCACAGTGGATAGAGCACTGGCCCTGGAGTCAGGAGTACCTGAGTTCAAATCCAGCCTCAGACACTTAATAATTACCTAGTTGCGTGGCCTTGGGCAAGCCACTTAACCCCGTTGCCTTGCAAAAAAAAAGAGGAGCCTGGATAAGATGGTCTCTGAGGTCCTTGAATTCTCAGCCTTCTGTTCCTATCTATGAGCCAGGTTCCCTGGGTTACTGGTGCTCCCCAGTTCACCAGCAAGGGCCAGAGCTCCCTTCCTCTGACCTTTAAGGCTCATCCCCTGCATTTGGGTTTGGGGGAAGGAAAAAGGAGCTCCATCTTAAGACCTGGGTTAAGGCCTGAGAAATCAAGGAGGGTTTAATTTCCCAGACTATCTGGGAGATGAGTAGGAAGCACAGAAGTCACTTGATGTGTGACACTGAACACTTCCTATCACTTCTCTGGGACCTTCAAAGGACCTGCTTCCTGGGGAAGTGGGTGTAGAGGGGTTACTGGGGAGATGGTCCCCTTACTCTTTTTGCCTATTTGGTGGCATTGTTCTTTAGGGAGCTAATTTCTGCCCTGGGCTCATCTCTCAAGGACAGCTTGGCTCACTCCCCAGGGGCAAGACAGAAGCATTGACCCTTCTAGGAGGTTCAGTTCTCAGGCAGGACACCAGTTTCTAGGGTCCCCAGGTTGCAATTCTGGTGTCTGGGTCATGCCTTGTCTCTCCACATCCTAACTTCCAGAGACTCCTTGACTCTTGACTTCCTGGGAGTACAAGAGTGGGATGGGTGTTGAGGGATCAGATAGAGTTGGAGATCCTTCAAGAGACTGATAGTGTGACCATCCCTCCTCCCTGACCCAGGATGCCCTTGTATTCTGGCCCCCAAATTCTCTGCTTCAAAGTTTTGGGATGACTGCCGGAAGTATCAGGTGACAGTGATTCAGTATGTTGGAGAGGTCCTTCGCTACCTGTGCAATACCCCTGAGGTGAGTGAGATACTTCCTTTGTAGGATGGCCCAAGGGAGACTACAAACCCCTCCTCGTCCCCAGATAAAACCTAGGGCAACTCTTGACCATGGAAATCTAGAGGAGGCCCCTTCCATAAGACCTCAAGGTAAGACTGCTTTCAGGTAAATCCAGAGTAGATTTATATCCTACATGTCCGGAGGGAGACCTTTCCCCAAATCAGCCCCCTAGTGCCCTTCTCCCAAATGTCTCCCAAGGGAGGAACCTTTCTATCCTCACTCCCCTGGGTGACCTTGGGCCTGCTCCCTGCAGCGCCCCTGTGACCAAGAGCACAAGGTACGACTGGCTGTAGGCAATGGTCTTCGGCCAGAAGTCTGGAAAAAGTTCTTGCAGCGCTTTGGGCCCATTCAAATCTGTGAGTTCTACGGCTCCACCGAAGGAAATATTGGCTTTGTGAACTATGTCGGACGTATGGGGGCTGTGGGCAAGAACAGTCCTCTACTTTCGGTGAGTGGGATCTGCCCCCCACCACACACACACACACACACACATACACACAGACACACAGTAGATCCCCTCCCAGATGTCCATCCTGAGGGCCATGACTGGGAGAGCTTTGTCCCCAGGATGCTGAACCCTTGATCCTTTGGACCCTGACTCAAAACGAGCTCTCATAACTTCAGACCTCAAAGGAACCCCTCTCAAACTCTCACCCAAAGCACTTCACACAGGCCCTGGCCAAGAGGCAATAAACTTGCATTCCCTCCTCTGTCCTCCCTTTCCACACATTTTCTCTTTGCTTCCCTCAGCTACTCAGATCCTTTGAGCTCATTCAGTTTGATACTGAGACTGAAAAGCCCATTCGGGACAAGAATGGTCGTTGCATCCCTGTGAAGCCTGGTAGGAGGGCCAGGGATGGAGACTGGGTCATAGGGATGGGGTAGGAGGGAAGCAGAATAAGCTACTTCTTAGCAGAGAAACTCATCTCCTTAGCCCCTTCCGGATCCCAGAGACTTTTCCCCCAAATACTTTCCCTGACTCTATTTCTCTTCTCTCCCTAGGGGAAACAGGACTGCTGGTATCACCTATCACCAACTTCTCCCCCTTCCTGGGGTACCTGGGTTCATCGAAGCACACAGAGCAGAAGCTGCTCCGGGACGTCCTGAGACCAGGGGATGTCTACTTCAATTCTGGGGACTTGCTGTCTAAGGATTCCGACGACTTCCTCTACTTTCAAGACCGCATTGGTGATACATTCCGGTCAGGGAAAAGACCTTCTGGACTGGGGTTGGGGGAGTAAGGATTCCAAGTTTTGATGGGAAGAGATGGATTCCTACCCACTGAGAAGGATGACAGGTCCAGGGTAGTTTCTAGTATGGGAGGTGTCTCCCTTGGGAGACATTTGGGAGAAGGGGTACTAGTGGGTGGATTTGGAGAAGGGTCTCCCTCAGGACCAAGTTGGCATTGACCCAGGAAGACATCTTTTGTCCCCATAGCTGGAAGGGAGAGAATGTGTCAACACGGGAGGTGGAGGCTGTGTTGTCCTTGGTGGATTTCCTGGAGGAGGTGAATGTCTATGGTGTTCCTGTACCTGGTGAGGAAGGCTAGAGGGAGGAGGTTCCGTCCCCTCAAAAGTGAGAACTCAGGGATGCTTAGGAAAGGGAAGGAAGGAAAGGCTATGGGGGGGGGGGAGCCTGGTCTAAGACTGCAACAAGTGCTGTCCACTCGAGAAGGGAGTATCTCCATCCTGTGATAGCTGTTATACTAGGGACTGGTCTGGAATAGTTGAAAAACACCAGTCAAAGGCAAGGGAGGATGATTGTTGGGGTATCAGAGAAGGTGATAGGACTATGATTTGTTCATAATTCCCCTCCTGCTCCTGGAGGATTTTTTTTTTAATCAAAAGAGTTTGTGTTTAAGACCTATTATGACTTCAAGGAAAGAGCTCACTTTTGAAAATGGTCCTTGGTGGCCAGGGTGGTTTCTGGTGTGGGAAGAGAAGATTTCTGAGGGACTTAAGGTGACACTGACCCAGAAAGATACCCTCTTTCTGTGTTCCCCATAGTTGGGAGAGAGAGAATGTGTCTGTCAACATGGGAGGTAGAGGGTGTGTTATCCTTGGTGGACTTCCAGGAGGAGGTGAATGAGAGGCCTCTTTGCCATATTTTCCCCCTTCAATGTGAAAAACCAGACTAGATAGACAGGAACCCCAGAATCTTAGGCCTGACCCATGCTTGGAGAAGCACAGAAAGGTGACCAGATGGGAGCAATTTTGCCCATCCTCTCCTCACCCAACAGGTTGCGAGGGGAAGGTTGGGATGGCAGCTATGCAGCTGAGACCTGGAAAAGCATTTGATGGCCCAAAACTATATAGCTTCATCCAGAAGGAGCTTCCTACCTATGCTGCCCCAAACTTCATTCGAATTAAGGTGAGCAGCTAGCCTGAGAGACGTGGAAGAGCTGGGAAATCATGAGAGAAAGAACGGGAAGGACTGGGATTAAGGGGGAAACCCTCAGTGACTCTTCTTTCCCTTCCTCAGGACTCCTTGGACATGACAGGCTCATTTAAGCTCACTAAGTCTCGACTGGTTCAGGAGGGTTTTGACTTGAGTGTTATCCCTGACCCCCTGTATGTGTTGGATAGTAAATCCAGAACCTTCCGGCCACTGACCCCAGATTTGCACCATGCCATTTTGAATGGAAGCTTCCACTTATGATGTCCGACTGTAGATCCTAAGGCATTCACAGTGACCCCTGACCCAAAGCTTTCAAGTCCTCTCCAGCCAGGTGACCACACACTCCCTATCTAGTTCATGCCTCTTTTCATCTCTGAATGGTTGGGGGGAGGGAAGTGAAGAAGAAATGGGTAACATTTTATAGGCAATAGGAAGTATAACTTGTCTGGGATCAGGTCAATTTGGTGAGGATATGGAGGCAGGGAATCCACCACGTTTATCCCCCTTGGCTTTCTCCTCATGCTGATGAGCATGCTTTCCTATGCTCCCCAAATGTCCTCAGAGAGACATCTGTCTCAGTACTTGGGGACGACACAGGGGAGATAAAAACACAAATGAAACACAATGCTATCTCCATCCAGGGGATGGAGCCTTTGACCTCAAGAACTGTATGATCTAATGTTTAAATACTTGAAGGAAAGAGGAGGAGGAGAATAAGGGACAATGGGGAGGCTGTAGGTGACATGATTTTGATAAAGATGGTGGTAGTGAGGATGTTGCTGAGGATGAGGATGCTGCTGCATTTCTATACTATAAATAAATAATATGTAAGACTGGCATTTCTGTCCCACCTTTTGTGATTGTAGAGTTCTCCATAGACATAACATGGATGCACACATTGCATATAACTACCTGCATGAACACATTTATGACTAATAATAAATCATGGGAACTTTTTCACTCTCAGGTAACATTTCTAAATTATGCCATTTGATTTCCATGCCAACCTAAGAACCAGTGGGATAGCCCCCAATGTTTGGAGAGAACCTTCTATAACTCACCTCACTTGATCATCACCACACCACTCAGAGGTGGCTATCCCAGGTATCCATATTCCCATTTTATGTGTGAGGAAATTTGGGCTTGACAGAATTCAATGATTTATACTTGGCCTCACAGCTGGTTAAGAGACAAAAACAGGATTTGAACACGGGTCTTATTGAGTGTCTCTGAACATGTAGGAGTTGAGCCAGAAGCAGTTCCATTGAAGCAAAGATCTTCATATCTCAAGTGACATTGCAAGGACTTTCTTATGGTGTCAATTAAAAGATGAAAAGACCGAGGACACGCCAGTTGAATTCCCAAGCATACAGCTGTTTCAAGAAATGCATGCCAATTGCCTAAATAATTAGAACCACATTTCTCTTTTTTAATTGATATTTTATTTTTCTAGATACACATTATGAAAGTTTTCCAACATTCATCTATATGCATATACATATTTTTAAGTTACAGAATTTCCTTCCACCTTTCTTTCCCACCCCCCTCCCGTCAGTGACTATGGTCAGGTGAAAATTGTACATACACAGTTGTGCTAAACATGTTTACAGATTAGTCATTTTGGGGATGAGGAATTAGGATTAAGGGGAAAGAATGAAAATCATGGAATAGGAAAGATACATAAGAGAAATTTTTAAAAAAGTGAATGTAGTGTTTAGCAGATTCTGAAGGGTTTTTTTTTTTTTGTTTATTTTATTTTGTTTCTTCCTCTAGATGGAGATAGTATTGTCCATAGCCAGTCTAATAGGGTTTGGACCACATTTCTCATCTTAGGGCTGGACCCTGAATACGGGGTGGGGGGGGGGGGAGAAGACTTATGATTAAAAGCAATTACTCAGGGGCGGCTAGGTGGCGTAGTGGATAAAGCACTGGCCCTGGAGTCAGGAGTACCTGGGTTCAAATCCAGTCTCATGCACTTAATAATTACCTAGCTGTGTGGCCTTGGGCAAGCCACTTAACCCCATTTGCCTTGCAAAAACCTAAAAAAAAGCAATTACTCAAAGAGAACAGCTAGCTAGGATACAATATTAGTAATCTGATTTGTAATTGGAGGACAGATTAGGGAGGGTGAGAGAAAAGAGGAAAGAGGTGCTATCCCACTTCTGACACCAGTTGTTTTTTTAAGACAGAATTTTTACATTTCTCTCTATTTCAAAAATTTTTTATTTCATTTCAATATCTTTTGCTGACTTGTGGAGTAATCTAATTGTGTTTGTTCAATTCTATTTTGTGGGAATCCATTAACTACTGACATACCAATATAAGGAGGAATTTGGGTGAATGGATGGGTCAGTGTGTCTTATGGATAGTCACAGTCAACTGCCGCATAAGACAAGACAGTCATTCAATCAGAAATTGAATCAAAACTGACTTCTTTTGCCTCATCATCCCTAGGGGAAGTGAAAATAAGTAAGATGCCCTCTCTCACTGAATGACTTTGGTATACACCATGTCTCCTCTGCTGCTTTCCTCTGTTGAATTTTACCCATCTTTCTTCTAAACCCCTTAAAATTTACTGCAAGATATCAAACTGAACTCACACTCCCTCTCCTGATTCACACACTTTAGATCACTTTCCCTCTTGATTTCCACCATTTTCTTTCCAGCAACAAATTTTTCTTAGCTTGATTTAAATCCAGGAGAGAGTGTCCTCTCATTGTTTCTCTACACTTTGAAGGATGATATTATCTTTATAGCAGATGAATGAGTTATTTGATGAAGTTATTTGTGTCCTATCTATGACTTCCCTTGCTCATTCCTTTCTTGGAAAATTTCCTGGGGGTTCAGAGTTCATGGTTCTTTTATTTCTCTTACAAACTTAGTTTTAGGACATTTTGCCAAGACACACATAATAAGACATCATACTTTCTATCCTGTGGATCCAGTCCTGGTTTGATGAAGACAATATGTTTCCAAGGGTTCTAGAAACTGGGACACCCTTGATAAGGAGCTGAAGACAGAATCTCCAGCAAGCAAGATTCGGGTGAGACTCTAAGGAAGAAAGTTCAGAAACCTCAAACATCATAGTATAAAAACATGTCATCAGAATGCATAATATTGACATTATAATTGCTCAATCTACAAGAAAAACCACTGAGGCAGAACTCTGAGACAGTGGCAATTTATTAAAGGATCCATGGTTCCCTCTAATGAAGAGTGTCTCAGACTTTCCTCATAATATTAACTGCCCTTACTTCCAGGACTTTGTTTTAATAGAATTTGATACTCAAAAATTCAAAAGAGGCATGATGAAATACAGAATCTCATTGGTTGATAGAGCCAAACAAGAAAGGATGTTGTTTATAGAGTGATCAGAGATGACCAGGTCTTCAGCAAACAAACAAAAAACCCCCCCAAAGAATGTTGAACTCTAACAAGACAGAAGCTTGGAGGATTGGATCAGGGACAAGGGCAGAGGACTCACAAGATTTGGGGGTGGGGTGGTGTCTGACTCTGGAAAAATAAATTTCTGGTGATGCCTAGTCCATTCCTACTGTGAACCAAAAATGAAAAATACATAAGGTCAGTCACACCAAGACATCTTCACTGACTGAGTGGTCACAAGTGGTCATAAGATAGTCATCTGCTCATGTTGGACAAGAGAGAATGGTTTAGAAGTATCAAAATAAGATGGGGAATTTTCCAAAGAAAATTCTGGACATGGACTTTGAACAAAACAAGATGAGATCTCTATCAACCTTCCTGTGGTTGTGCAAGTGAGCCTTCCTAACTTGTTCATCAAGTAGTGAATATTACATTAAAGTCTGAGGTCTATTATAAAACCTACTATAAGAATTTATCTTATCTAATTATCCCTATATGATCTGGGTAAAATATCATACTGATTAATATTTCTTGGAATAGAATGGAGGTCTAAATGAATCAATTTTCACCAGGAAATCTTATTCCTCATTAAGTTTCAGTATAAAGGACCTCAAATCTTTTCAGCATGAGTTTGTGGTGAAAATAATGTCATTGTAGTGACCTATCCTCAATTGGGCAAGAAACAAGGATATATTTAAGGGGAGGTGTATGGGAAGAAAAATCCATAATGACTGCCTTGCAGTGTTAATCTAGGTGGCAGAATGTCAAAAGACCTAGAAGACTATTTGTCCTAAGTGGCCATTTTTTCCCCAAATGACCCTTTTTAAGGGAGAAGAATATTGATGCCAAAAGAACAGAAGAGATATTTAATTTTGGGAGCATTCATTAAGCTTTGGTCACATTGTATTAGGTAGAATAATTTCAGTAAAATCTGGAATATGACTTATCCAGACTGAAGTGAGAACCAGGAGAATGGTTCATACAATGTTGAAAAGTTGTAAGTTCAACCAATTTTGAAGCATCATTAAGTTCAAACCTCTTACTTTCCATTCTTTTTTCTTTTTTTTTTTTTTTAGGTTTTTGCAAGGTAAATAGGGGTTAAGTGGCTTGCCCAAGGCCACACAGCTAGGTAATTATTAAGTGTCTGAGACCAGATTTGAACCCAGGTACTCCTGAGTCCAAGGCTGGTGCTCTATCCACTATGCCACCTAGCCGCCCCCCAGGCCACCTAGCTGCCCCCCTTATTTTCCATTCTTAAGAACAATGTTGAATGTAGCAATCATGGATGATTCAAGAGATCCAATTATAATCTTGGCTACCCACCTCCTGTCAGAGGTGATGGATTCAGGAAGAATGAGATAATCATTTGGGGGAAAGAACTGAGTAAGAGCTTGTTTCTTGTGATTATGTATATATGTTATAAGAGATTTGCTTTTCTTTATTTTTTTCAAGTGAGGGTTAGGGGAGATTTGAGGAAGAAAAAAATGCTCATGCATTAAAAATTAAAAATTTTCAAAAACTAGATCCAAGAGCAACTAGGTGGTGCAATGGATAGAGCACCAGCCCTGGAATCAGGAAGACCTGAGTTCAAATCCGACCTCAGACACTTAATAATTACCTAGTTGTGTGACCTTGGACAAGTCACTGAACCCCATTGCCTTGTAAAAACCAAAAAGGAAAGAAAGCCCAGTTCCAAATTAATTGGTGAATTCCATGCGAAACCATCTCTTCAGAAAAATTCCATTTTTCTTCTTCATTGGAACGGTTCCCCTTTTCCTATTCAGAATTAAATTCATGTATATGGTCTGTGCCTCCTGAACTTATTTCCTTTGAAGCCTTTTTATCCCTTGGGATTTATCCTATATTCCTTACTTCCTAATACTCGGAAATCTGCTATGCCCAAATCTAGGGAGCTAGATGAACTGTGCCTGGATTTCCTCCTCTTATTGAGAAAATACTCTAGGACACAATAATCATTTCCTTCCTCTCAAAATTCTCCTTATTTCTTCCAAAGCAAGTAGTTCTTGGCAGTTAGTGAGAACTGAGATCTATTCAGGATCCCCTGCTGTTTCTTTCATCTTTTGAAGGATTAACTGACCAAAGGACAATTTAGTAAAATATTAACTATTCTGAGGTGCTACTACTGCTAGTGTCTGTCCTTCATTCTTGAAGGAGACCAAGACATAAAGAGGTGATGCCATGATTAGCAAATGAATTGGATTTGAGTAAAGGGGCTGTGCTAAGATACCAGCCTCATATTCTCCACCAGAGTCATCTGGGCCAAGTGGCTAGATATGAAACAATCAGGGTTAAGTGACTTGCCCAAAGTCATATAGTGTGAGGCAAAATTTGAACTCAGATCCTCCAGACTCTAGGGCTAATGCTCTATCCACTGCACCACCAAACTGCCCCCCCCAAAGCACTCTGTGCTTGCTAGGGAGAGAGACCCTAAAACTGAATATCTGACAATCCCCCCAATCACTTCTATATTCTACCTCTATGGCAGTCTTGGGATCTGTTCATATCCTCACCTTTTTCCAGGTGGTCTGTAGGATATATACTTTAATAATAAATCACTTCTGTTTCTCCTTCTTTGGGTTTTCTCCCAAATGCCTTCCTTCATGCATCTCTGGCCCATTCTGTGTTAATCCTGTATCATAGGCTGTGATCGAGAGAGTCAAATCTTAGTCTTATGAGTCAGGAATTCACTTTGCCAATTAATTTTTTCTCTTTAACATTTCTTAACTTCAATATGCAATTGGAAAGGAAGGAGAGTCAGGTGTCCTGTGGTCTGTACCTTCTTGCTTTCTTATCCCTGGTCTAACTGGATATCATGAATCAAAGCTTTTCTGAATCATGTTTCCTATTCCTCTTGAGGACTCTTACTATTGTTTGAGAATAAATACTGCAAGTTTCACCTCTGAACTTATAAAATTGGTCACTGAAATGGGATGAAAAATACTGCTCCATTTTTGTGACTAGATCACTCCCCACAGCTGTTGAATTTATTTTCTAAACCTCAGGTCTGACCATGTAATCGATAAACTCTAATGCCTCTCTTTTAACTCCAGAGTGAAAAATAAAATCCCTTATTTACCATTCAAAGTTCTTCATAAGCTGGCTTCCTCCTACCTTTCCAGGCTTCTTATCACATGCCACCCTAGCCCACCCTATCCCTCCTCCCTCTATCTAGCCATGTACTTTTAATCCAGAGACCCTGCCCTCCTTGCTGTGTCTTGAACAAGACCCTCCACCTGTCCCCTCTGGACATTATCTCTGGCTATGGTCTATACTTGAAAAACTCTGTATTTTCATCTCTGCCTCCTGGCTTCCCTGACTTCTTTTGAATCCCAGCTTCTACAGGAAAACTTTTTTCATCCAACTTAATTCTAGAGTCTTCTTTCGATTGCTTTTGTTCAATTTATCTTGTAGGTACCTTGCTGTTGTTTACGTGATGCTTCCCCAATCAGATAGAGTTCCTGGAGAACAAAAACCAACAGTGCTAATGACTTGCCCCATTTCATACAGATGAGTGCTCCTGATTCCAGATCTGGCACTACACCACCTAACTGCTTGAGACATGTTTGGTGTCTGCACAATGTTTATCCATTGAACGATGAAACTTACTTGTGAAGTCTCTTGGTCAAAGAGTCTTAAGCTGACTGAGGTTTGCTGCTAGCTGATACCACCCAAATACCATCCTTCATAATTATTTCTTCTTTTGATGCACTATAATTATGAGAAATAGAAAGTTCTACACATTTTCTTTTCTATTCTATTTTTTCACTTTTCTACACTATTTCTACACTATTCTGCACTACACCATTTGCCATCCATTCTCTTTCCCCTTTTCAGATCCTCATAATATCAATTATCTACTCCAAAAGTGCTCTGTTCATCTTGGCTGTTCATTCATTTTTTCAGCTGTGGTCAACATTTGGTGACCCCACTTGGGGTTTTCTTGGTGAAGATATCGAGTGGTTTGCCATTTCCTTGTCTCTCATTTTACAGATGAGGAAACTGAGGAAAACAGAATTAAGTTGTCTGTGACCATCCAGTTAGTGTTGAGGCAGATTTTCATTTAGAAAGATAAATTTTACTGACTCCAGGCTCAACACTTCATCCATTGCATCACCTAGCTGCCCATATTGATCTTAGCTCTCCATGCCCTTTGACAAAGTTAAGATTCTGGGAAAACACCTCTTTCTTCTCCCTATATCTTCATACAGCTCCTTTCAAATGCTCAAATAAATTTACTTTTCTATATTTCTCTGATCTCTTGTGTTTTTATTTCTAAGGTTCTACCTAACTGGCTTATATTAGAAATGCCTGAAAGTTCTTTATTTCATTAAAGAGACATTTTTTCTTCTAGGATTATACTCACCAGAGAATAGTATTCTTGATTGAAATCCTATATCTTTTATCTTTTGGAATTCTGCATTCCGTGATCTCTCATTTTTTTTTATTTAGATTTTTCAAGGCAATAGGGTTAAGTGGCTTGCCCAAGGCCACCCAGCTAGGTTTAAGTGTCTGAAATCAGATTTGAACCCAGGTATTCCTGACTCCAAGGCCAATGCTCTATCCACTGCACCACCTAGCCACCCCGATCTCTCATTTTTATAGAAGCTACAAGATCTTTTATGATTTTGACTGTTCTTTCATACATGAACTCCTTTCTAGACATTAGCAGTCTTTTTCCTTACACTTTGGGTTCACATGAATCTATTATAGCATAATTATACATGTATAGTTTGAATTAGATTACTTTCTGTCGGGGGGAAGGGAGACGAAAGAGAGAGAGGGAGAAAAATGCAAAACTCAAAACCTTGCAGAAAATAATTGTTGAAAACTACTGTTCTATATAGTTAGAAAAATAAATAAAACATTTAATTCTTACATTAGGGTAGCTCCATGATTTGGTTTTGACATTCCCAGGACTTTACTTTCCTGTTTTTTTGTTGTTGTTGCATTCAGGAGAAGAATTGTCTTTCCTCATCATGGCCTTTTTGCAATCTTTCGATAACTTTTCAACTTCTCCCTATCATTAATAATCTGTCTTTGTATGACTTAGTAATGTTTACTTTCATTTTATCTTTTTTTTGGGGGGGTGGGGCTGGGTTTGCAAGACTTACTCAGGATCACACAACTACTAGATATCAAGTGTCTGAGTCTGGACTTGAACTCAGGTCCTCCTGACTAGGACTGGTGGCTTTATCCACTATACCACCTAGCTTCCCCCAACACTTACTTTCTATGGATTGTCAACTCTGAAGATACAATGAAAACCATAGGACTATCCCAGCCAGCACCTCAGTGTATCACATGGTCCTAGGAATACCTACCTACTAGAAGATATCTTACAGATGATCTAAGAATAAACACTGCAGGATATTTTGCAGATAACTTAAGAATAAGCACTATAAGATCACTTACAGATGACCTAATACAACCCTCTCATTTTTGAGATGGAGAAACTGAGGCCAGCAGGAGTAGATTTGATTGATATAAGTGGATTGGCATAAGCTAAGGTTTGAACTCATGTCCTCTAATGTAAATCTTGTGCTTGTCCCATCATGCTGATGTTAACTTTTAGAAGGTATTTGTGACCTTTGAAAACCAAATAATTATGTAATTCAACAAATATTGATGTTTGCCCTCATGATCAGAAAAAGATCATTACATTTTACAAACCAAGCATTATTCCACTCAGTGAGATAAATATTGCAGAACATCTTCAATCTTCATCTCTTAGAACTCCAAGGACAACAGGGGAGATGAACCAGGAATAGGAATATCCCTCATGCCAATAAAATGTACTGAGTGACTGAGAGATGACAAAGATGATCCAGGGAAGAGTTTTCTTGGGGGAGATTCTATGATGGCAGATATAGGTGTCTTTCTCCTAGTTCCATTTTGGATTGATTTCTAGACTAATTTTCACTTGTCCCAAATTCTGAATTCTGTTCCTCTTCTGAGGAATGGAGAATTTAACTGGGTTGAAAGCTGATGGACAAAATCATATTCCTGTTTTGAACGGTCATTAGAGTTTGCCATTACATAAACCCAATTGGACTCTTCTGCTGTGATACCTCCCTTATCAACTCAGTCTCCACAAAGAATCTTTCAAAACTTTCCATGTTTTCTCTGACTTCCAGGGCTTTCCCTTTCCTCATTATTTTGGCTAAGACTCTTGCCTCATATTTTTTTTTTAAATAATTAAGTCATTTGCTGTGAATTCCCTTTTCTCCACTCTTATCTTCTATCATTCAGGTGGCTTCTCTCACTATTTCCTCCTTCACCCTTGTCTCACATGATGAAATGTGAGACTCTTTAACAAGACTATCATGTCTGTTTCTTGAAGGAATCCCATTCCATCATCTCTCTTCCAACATGTTGTCACCCTTTATATTATTTTCAATCTCATCTTCTTTATTGGTTCATTTCTAAGACCTAAAAACATGCCCATGTATCACCTCTACTGAAAAAAATAACTTCATTTGATATTTCCATTCTTGCTGTCATTCTATACCACTTCTTTGCTTTGTATCCAAACTCCTTGAAGAAGTCATCTATAATATTTGCTTACACTTTCATTATTTTCACTCCTTTTTTTAACCCTTTATGGTTTGGCGTCCAACTTGTTCCACCAAATCTCACTCTAAATTTACTAATGATATCTCAGTTGTTAAATTCAATGGCCTTTTTTGGGTCCTCATACTCCTCAACCTCACTGTAGTCTTTGATGGTGTAGATCATGCTTTTCTCTTGGTTTTCAAGACAGCCTTCTCTCCTGATTCTCCCCACTCTCATCAGATCCTCTTTCTCAGTCCCCTTTGCAGGATTCTCTTCTAGAACACAGTATCCATTGTTGTATCTCAGCCTTTTGTCTTGGGACTTCTTCTCTTCTCCCTTTATTCTCTCAGACTTGGTGATGTTATCACCTCCCAAAGATTTAATAACTATATTTGATTTGATGGTTCTTTTGTTTTTAGTTTCATTAAAGCTATTTTTAATAAAATTATTTTAAAATTTTATTACTTTTAATTTTAATCTTATTTGCTCTAATTACTTGTAAAGACAATTATAACATTCATTTTTTGGTTTATTTTTGGTTTTGGTTTTATGGGACAATGGAGTTAAATGACTTGCCCAAGGTCACACATCTAGTAAGTATCAAGAGTCTGAGGCTACATTGGAACTCAGGCCTCCTGACACTGGGGCTTGTGCTCTAGTCATTGTATCACCTTGCTGTCTCTTAACATTCATTTTTTTAAAAAAATTTGAGTTCCAAATTTTTCTCCTTCCCTTTCTCCCCTCCCTCTCCCTAACAGGGAGGTTACAATTTGACATGTTACTTATGGACAATCATGTAGAACATATTTCCATATTAGATATTTTATAAAGAAACAGACTTAAAAAGGGAAAAACCATGCAAAAAATAAAGTGGAAAAAAAGTATGTTTCAACCTGCATTTAGATTCTTTCTTTTCTTTCTTTGGATGTGGATAGTATTTTCAAACATGAGTCATTTGGAATTGTCTTATGTCATTTTCTTGCTGAAGAGAGCTAAGTCTATATAATTAATTGTCACACAGTGTTGCTGCTACTGTGTGCAATGTTCTCCTGTTTTTGCTCATTTTTTTTTAAGTTTTTGCAAGGCAAATGGGGTTAAGTGGCTTGCCCAAGGCCACACAGCTAGGTAATTATTAAAAGTCTGAGACCGGCTTTGAACCCAGGTACTCCTGACTCCAAGGCCGGTGCTTTATCCACTATGCCACCTAGCCGCCCCTATTTTTGTTCATTTCACTTAGCATCAGTTCACATAAATCTTTCCAGGTTTTTCTGAAATATATTTGCCAATCACTTCTTTTAAAGAATATTAGTATTCCATGACATTTATATACTAAAGCTTCTTCAGCCATTTCCCAATTGATAGACATGCCTTCAGTTACTAATTCTTTGCCACCATAAAAAAGTGTTGCTATAAATGTTTTTGAACATATAGGTCCTTTCCCCCATTTTTATGATTTTTTGGGGATATGGACCTAAAGGTATTTCTGTATCAAGGGATTTACACAATTTGATTGCGCTTTAGGCATAGTTCCAAATCACTCTCCAGGGTGGTTGGATCAGTTCACAACTTGCCCAACAGTTATGTTGATGATTCTCAAATTTATCTATTCTGCCACAGGCTTTTTGCTAATCTCTAATTTCGATCTTCAACTGCCTTTCAGATATCTTAAACTGGAAGAACAGTAGGCATCTTAAACTCAATATATCCAAAACAAAACTAATTCTTTTTCCCCTTAGATCCACCTTTCTTCATACCTCTCATATTACTGTAGAGGAAAACATCATCTTTCCAGGTCCTCAGATATCCAACCTAAGAATCTTATCTCTCAACCCTCTCATATACAATCTGTTGCCAAAACCTAAAGTTTTGAGTGACTGGAGTTTAGACAGGAGAGTCAGGACACATATAAAATTTTAATTAATTTCAGAGTGAGGAAGATGATGATGCCTGTAGGAGGAATCACTCCTCTCCTAAAAAGGAAGGTTTACCACTTCTGATACTGAGGTAACTTATATACATAAGAGGTGTTGACACACAGCACAGTTATTCATATATCTTGAGATAGTTCTCATGATTAGTATTTCTTTTGGCCTTTATAGGTGTTCTGTCTCAAAGGATAGAACCAGAGCTCTATGATGGGAACTGTAGTACAGCACCTGTCAGTGATAAGGAACATATGATGGATGATCCTGGGAAATAGGAGGAACTAAATCCCTCAGAGAACAACTGGTACTGGTCCAAGAAATAAACTTCCAGAGAACAAAGTTTTATTATTATACCAAGGTCAGAGTTCAGCCTGCTTTCTGGGTCTTAGCTCTGGGAATCATGGTATCTCCAAAATATCTTGACAGAATCCAGTATTCCATGATAAACGTGACATCCTTTTTGGTGTTATTTCTGGGGGTTTTTGACTGTTATTAGTGTTATTTCTAGAAAATAGATCTTCATAGAACTGATGAACTTTGGCCTCTTTGACATGTGGTTGGAACATAGACTTGTATTACTAATAAAGTTAAATGATTTGTCTTGGACTTGAAAAGATACAACTCTGTCATTTTAGAGATTATACTTCAAACTACTTTTCTCACATTTATATTGTCCATGAAGATTACTCCTTTCCTTCTTGGGACTCTTGCCCACAGTCATTTATGTAATGATCATCTGATTTAAATTGACTCATTCCCATCCAATTAAATTCATCGATCCCCAAGATGTTGATGGTTAAACTTTCCATCTCATATTTGAATATAACTAGCTCACTTTACATTCCAAGCTTCCAAGGAGACTTGGAGCTTACATTTCAGGTTCCTATATAATATTGATCTTTTCAACAAAAGATTTTCTTCTAGTTACCAAATGCATCCCTAGCTGAACTTCCTTTCAACTCTGTTCCAGTCAGTTCATTATTTCTGGAGTTACTTGTAGTTGTCCTCTGTCCTTTCCTATTTGATACCTTCCAGCTTGAGGAGTTCATCTTCTGATGTCATATCTTATATCATTTTGATACTGTCCATGGGATTTTCTTGGCAAAAATAATAGAGTGGTTTGCCATTTCCTTCTTCAGGATGTGATAAACTTTGTAGTAAATATTCAGAAGCAAGAACAGTTGGTATCAAAACACACCCCCTAAAATATGAGAGCAATGCCCCCACAAGTACATATGGGGTCCATGGAGAGCATGGGCACAAACATCAAATGCAAAGAGAGTAAGTCTACTTGCCTAGAACACGTGGAAAAGGAGTAATTCCAATTCTTGATTCTAAAAGTCTGTTTTGTTCTTTGTAGAGCACTCCTAAAGTTCTCTTCAAAAATTGTTCTCTGCTGGGTTCCAAAGATCATGCCTTTAGATACCTTAATTAGTACTACTCTGCTGTGAGGGGGAGGAGAGGTGCCTTGATTGTTCCTCCACACAATATGTATTGTTTTCTAATGATCCATGTTATCAGATTGCTGTGGGATATAGTCTTCTATTAGTCTAAAGCCTTCCATCAGTAGAGGTGAGGAAGAGAAAGAGTGAAATAGAAGCTCTATCTTTATGGACCCCCTTATCTCAGGAATAATTTCTTTTGATGATGGAGCTGAGATGGTGAAGAAAAAAGCAAGTTCTGGCCTGAATGCTCTAGAATTTCTTTCTAAACAATTTTAAAATAACCGTTGCAAAGAAATCAGCAAAAAGACAGGGTGAACACTTTCCATTCCAGGAAAACTTAGAACACGAGCAGGTAAAGACTATCTAACAAAGGCAAAAATGAAGCATAGTCCAGATTAGATCAAATCCCAGCAAGACAGCAATAGGCTGACCCTCCAAAAAGCCAACAGCAGGTCTGGAGGCAACTGAATTGACCCACGGATGATAAAGGTGTTACAGAACTAGTCAGAGAATGAATTCCAGGATTCTCTTTGCTGACAATGGATGCATGTTGAAGTGCCTATATGTGGATCCAGGTTGCAATCTTAGATTGCCAAACCAAGGCAAGAAGGAGCAATAGCTCATCAGAGTTTGTGGCTTCAGGAGCTAAGGCTATATGACTCACAGTTCCAGAGTAAGAAAGAATATTTTTTGCCCCTCACAGAGTAGAACACAGGCCAGGAGAGTAGTAAACACAATTTTCCTTAGATTATACCAAATTGGTAAAACTGAAAACTTAAAGACACTCAAAACTAACTCTGAAACCACCTGGACAAAAAACCCTGAAGACTGAGACAGTGTTTCCTCAGCCCCAAGCACAGAGATGAACATTAACATAAAATTAGGATAACTTGGTACAATAAGCAAACAGCAAAAGAAAAATCTGACCCTTGCTAAATTGCTATATTGAGAGAGAAGATCAAGACGCAATCTATATGAAGACAACAAAGGTAAAGCTGCTACATTCAAAGCTTCATAGAAAAATGTTAATTGGTCTCAGGTCCAAGAAAAGAATTCCCAAATGAGTTCAAAAAAATTTTTTAAAAATCAAATAAAAGAGATAAAAGAAAAATTAAGAAAAGAAATAGGAGTAATGAAAAAACAACATGAAAAAAGTGTCAATAGCATGTAAAGGAGGCACAAAAATTCACTAAATACAAGTCTTCTGAAAAGCAAAAATGACCAAATGGAAAGAGTTTTACCAAAAAAAAAAATAATGAAAAGAAAAACTCCTGGAAAAAAAAAAGCAGAATTGATCAAGTACAAAAATAGGGGCAAAAATTCACAGGATGAAAGCAAAACTCCTTAAAAAGTAGAATTGGCCAAATGGAAAATGAAGTAAAAAAGTTCATTGAGGAAAATATTTTTTAATTAAAGTTGAGAAAGTGAAGTGGGAGCTAATGATCCCATTAGACATAAAAATTATTAAACAAAATCAAAAAGCATAAAAATAGAATAAATTATAAAAAAGCTCATTGAAAAAAACAACTGACCTAGAAAATAGATTGAGAAAAGAGAATTAAAACCAAGATAAAAAGGAGTTAGACATTATCTCTCAGAATATTATCTGGTAATATGGAACAAGAACATAAAAGAAATATTGAAAGAGTTCTCTGATTTCAACATGAAAAATTCCAAGGAATATTATAACCAAATTCAAGATATTATAAGCAACCAGAAAAAAACAATTCAAATATGTGGAACCACAGTCAGTTTCTATGTTAAAGGATTAGAGGGCTTTGAATATGATATTCCAGAAAAAAAGGAGTTAGGATTACAACCAAGAATCATCTACCCAGAAAAACAATATAATCATTCAAGAGAAAAATGGACATTTAATAAAACTTAGGACCTTTAAGCATTCTTAATGAAAAGGCCACAGATAAATGGAAAATTTGACATTCAAATACATAACTAAAGAGAAACCTAAAAAAGTAAACAAGAAAGCAAAAACATAAGGATTGGGGGGGGGGGGGGCTAGGTGGCACAGTGGATAGAGTACCAGCCCTGGAGTCAGGAGTACCTGAGTTCAAATCTGACCTCAGACACTTAATAATTGCCTAGCTGTGTGGCCTTGGGCAAGCCACTTAACCCTATTGTGTTGCCAAAAAACAAACAAACAAACAAACAAACATAAAAAAATAAGGAATCAATAAGGTTAAAATGCTACATGGGAAGATATTATAACACCTAAGAACTTAATCATTATTAGGGTAGTTAGAAGGACAAGAGTTGAATATTATGGAATGATGTCTTGCAAAATAAAATGAAGGATTGGGAGAGATGAATGCCCTGGGAGAGGTGAAAATGAGGTTAATATCTCACATTAAAAAGATGTCTTACTGTGGAAGAGATGATGCTCTGAGATGTAGGATGGGAGAATGCTTGAACCTTACTCTCAGTGAAACTGGCTCAAAGAGGGAATATCACACTCATTTGAGTAAAGAAATTTATTTTTTCTTAATGGAAAGTAGTAAAGGAATGAAATAACCTAAGAGGAAGTGCTGACAGAAGGGAGTGTGGAAAATTCTCTCTTAAAAAGAGAGAAAGATAAACATGAGGGGAAAATAGAACAGAGGCAAATGTAGTCATCATAACTGTGAAAACTATTTGTGACAAGTTTCTCTTATAAATGTCTCATTTCTCAATTATATGGAGAACTTAGCTAAATTTATACTAATACAAGGTATCCCCTAATAAGTGATCAAAAGATATAGTTATTAAATGATCAAAACCTATTTGTACTCATGAAAAGGTGCTCTAAATCATCATAGAACAGAGAAATGGATGTTAAAGCAACTCTAAAGTACTACTCCACAACTATTAAATTAGTTAAAATAATGGAAAAGAAAAATGACAAAATTTGGAGGAGATGAGACATTAATGATATCTTAAATTTAGTGGTATTGTGAACTGAGTCAAATATTCTGGGGAGCATTTTCCAACTATACCCAAGGGTAATAAAACAGGGAATTTCTTTAGACCCAGCCGTACCGCTCCTAGACCTGTATCCCCAAAAGATAAAAAACAAAAAGGAAAAGGACCTGTATGTGCAAAGATGTTTATAGTAGCTCTTTCGTGGCAATAAATCCTTGGAATTTGGAGTTGAATAATTTGAATTTGAACAAATTGTAGTATGTGATTGTGATGGAATACTATTGTGTTACATAAAATAATGGGTAGGATGCTCTCAGAACAAAAATTTACAGGAAGTTTTGCAATGTGAAAATAAAAGAACCTGGAGAATATTGTACATAATAAGAGCAATATTATGTGACTTTACTATGAATGACAAAGCTATTTTCAGGAATACAATGAAATAAGACAATTCCTAAGAACTTATGATAAAAAGTAGTCTCTATCTCCTGAAAAAGAACTGATGGAGTCTCAATGCTGAAGAAAGCATATCTTTTCTTTTTTTAAATTTTTTTTAGGCTTTTTTTTTTTGCAAGGCAAATGGGGTTAAGTGGCTTGACCAAGGCCACACAGCTAGGTAATTATTAAGTGTCTGAGGCCAGATTTGAACACAGGTACTCCTGACTCCAGGGATGGTGCTCTATCCACTGTACCACCTAGCTGCCCCCAAAAGCATATTTTTTCATGCCATCTTTATTTTTCTTGATTTTTTTCTGTTTATATTTTCTTTCACAAAATGAGTAATATGGAGATATGTTTTGCATGATTGCACATTTCAAATTGCTTGTCTTCTCAAGGAGTGGGAGAGGCAATAAAAGGAAGGAAAGAATTTGGAATTCCAATTTTTAAAAATGAATGTCAAAAATTGTGTTTAATGGGGGTGATGATCAACCTCAATGGACTTGCTCATTCCATCTGTATCCAGAGAAATAACTGTGGAGTTTGGACAAAGACCAAGGACTATTAACTTTAATTTAGAAAAAAACTGCTATCTTATTGTCTGATCTTGCTATCTCATTTACTTTATGTTTCTTCCTTAAGGATATGATTTTTCTCTCATCACATTCAGTTTGGACCAATGTACAACATGGAAACATGTAAAGACTGGCAAATTGCTTTCTGTGGGGGGTGGGGGGAGGGAAGTAAGATTAGGGGAAGAATTGTAAAACTCAAAATAAATAAAAATCTTTTTTTAAAAAGAAAATTAAGAATAAACATCAAAAAATTGTGTTTACATGTAATTGGAGGGAAATGAAAATATCCAAAAAAAGAATAATTTTCTTTTTAGAAATGAGACCATTATTAGATTCCCCTACCTATAAAAAATGTTTCCCAGCTTTCTGTTTTCCTTCTAATCTTGGCAGCATTGGTTTTATTAGTGCAAAACCTTTTTAATTTAATATAGTCAAAATCATTCATTTTGCAATTTATGATGTATTTTATTTCTTGTTTGGTCATCAATTTCTCCCCTTTCCATAGATCTGATAGAGTATTTCTTGAGTTATTAATTGGCCTATTGCATTATCCTTTATTTCTAGATCCAGTATACATTTTGACCATATTTGGGTATAGGGTGTCAGATGTGGATCTAAGCCTAGTTTTTATTCATACTATTTTCCAATTTTCCCCAACAATTTTTGTCAAATAGTAAGTGAGTTCTTGTCCCAGAAGATAATATCGTTGGGTTTGTCCAACGCTAGATTATTACTAATACTCATTTACTACTGTTTCTTTTGTGCCTGCCCTAATCCATTGGTCTGTTATTCTATTTCTTTACAATTTGTATTCTATTTTATGTTCAGGCTCTGCCTATGCAATGGTTTGTTCCCAACTCAGTCCTTTTTTTATGCCCCAAGTCTTCCCAGTGTTCAGACTTTGTCTGGGCTTGGGACCCTCCCTACTGGCTTTCCATCTAGCTTCTAGGACTTGTACTGTTGTCCAGCCTCTGGAATTTGGACTTGTACTGTGACTAAAAGCGCCCCCACTGGCTTCCCCACTCTTCAGGCTAGCTAAGCTTTAACTTTACCTTTTTAGCTGAAAAGATATATCTTCACTGAAGATCCTCCACAATGCCTACAACGGAAAGCTTGTTTGGATCTTTTCTATTTTTGGTGGGATCTGTAGCTTTAATGACTGTGTAGAGGTTTCATTTAACATCGTATAGGGAAAAACTTCAGGAGCATAATAACTTCACATCACCATCTTGACTCCACTCCATAGTTCTTAAACTCTATATTTTTAAGGCTTTTTTAGTTTTTGGTTTATCACTTCTCTCCTCAAGCTTCCCATCATTGATTCTTTATCCTCCCAGCAAGAGACCTAGACTTGTATTTGACTGGAAAAATGCAAGTCATTTGCCATGAAATCTCCCTTTTTTCTGCTTTTGCATCTCAAAAATCCCTTGATATCATTCCCACCCATTTAATCTCTGATAAAGAGGGAGCATTTCTTCTTTACATGTGCAATCTCACTTGTACCTCTGTCCTCATTTTCTTCAGCAAGTAGACTCTCTCTCACCTTAAATCTCCCTATCTACTGATTCATCTATGCTTCTTACTCTTTTTTGGCCCTTTTAACCTGAGTTTTCTCATTTATGAAATGAGCTGAACAAACCACTCCTGTAAAAAGAAAATAGGGTCACAAAGAGTTGTATGATTGAAGCACCTAAACAATCAACAGTGCTTCTTGAAAACATTTTTATTAGCAAAAAGAAAAAGAATTGATCCTTCCATTCAATTATTAAAATTTGTGCTGTGTCAATCCCAGTGACCCCATTGTTTCCAATCTTACTTACCTTCAGGATTATGTGACAGTTAGAACTTCTAAATGGACTTGCTCTTTTAGACCATCTTCTTATCTATAATCTCATTTTCCTATGATGTTGTGTTTGATGAAGGAGTTTGGGTTTCAATTTGCTCCTACAAAATGACATGTTCACACCAACAAAACTAAAAAGAGTATATTTAATAAAATACAGGTAGCAATAAATCAGTTTTAAAGTAAAAGTAACCAATAAGTGCTAATATAATAAAAAAAAGAAGAGCAAAACCTACATAAACATAGATATTAAAAGAAAACATCACCATCGGGGTAACCTCAATATCTGAATCAACAGTGACTGGGGAGTCCTGGGTTACAGCCTTCAGAGTCCCAATCGGGAAAAGCCCCAGGCAGAGCGTCCTCTCCTCCGAGGGGCTGCTCAATGCTAGGGACTTTTAAGGGGTCCCAGACAAAAATGGTACACTGCCATTAGGCTCATATAAGCTTGTGTAGCACTTAACCAGGACACGTGAAGAGTGTGTGCATGATCTGGGAAGACTCATGGCTGAAGTTCTGAAATTAATTAAACATTGAACCTCCCAGGATTCAACTTCCAATGGCTAGTTCCTAAGAGTACTTGGCACACACAAAGACAACTAAGTTCATGCAAAGGTGATGGGGGACCTTGGGTGGGGAAACCAGCATATGGCCTTGACCGGGATCAGGATGGGTATTAAGCCTTCATGTGGCGATAAGGGAAGAGCTGTAACTAGGTTAGTTCATTGCCTTTTAGAAATGTGCACTTATTAGGATTGTCTCTCCCTTACTGTGAAACTAGTCTGGGTGTCTGAGTTGAAATTTATTGCCCAGCAGCAATGAAAAGTTCTTGTTTTTATATATTTAAAAAAATACCTTTTGATTTTTTTCTTTCTGAAGATTGTCACCCTTAATTATTTGGGGCTAAAAGTGAAAAAAAAAACCCAAATTATACATGAAGTTTATTGTCCAAGATTTACCTACAGACCTACAGGTAGCATCCATCTATATGAGATGAATACTTCAATACAAAAGTTTATGAGGCATATTTATACCAAAAGGTCAAAAAAATCATAAAACTGAGTTAGACAACTAATGATATTTCATCTAGATGACAGTTATACTTTATGATTCTCTCATCCATTATAAGATTTGCTTCAAATTCCTATTTATAAGAATCCCACTTAGAGTGGAGAATGTTTACAAAGAAACATAGGATTTAGCTGTTCTTATCCAAGATGTCTCTTATCTTGTGATTTGTGGACTCAAATAATGAAATTTATTGTGCTAACATTCCCACTCCTCATTAACCCCACCCTTCTTCTCTGTACTATTGAACAGTTCCCATGGGACAGAGGCAGGAGTCTTCAGGACTCCTGAGTTGAGCCATTATCCCAGTATTTGCCCCCTTAAGAGAAGTAAATGTGACATAACCTCATGTTAGTTTTACCCAATTAGAGGATTACGTCCTTGAGGACAATGTTTTCTTTTATTATCTGTATACCTAACACTTATCATGATCTTTAGCACATAGCAATTTTAATTTGTTCACGTACTCATTCATTTTTAGATATGACAGATGATCCTTTTCTAGAGTCTTGCCTCATTATCAGTCTTGTCTTATCATCAGCGTTGCCTTATTATCACTCACACTTCTCACCCAGCTTTATTTCCTAGTCAGCACTAGTCAATGTTTTTCAAACAGTTTCATTAATACTTGTCTCCTTGGGCATGCTTGAATGATTGAGGGAGTTTACATAACAAAGCTAATGTTTCCTTTTCACAGAAGTGACTATATAAGGTCAAGCCCCAGACTCAGAGTTTAAGGATACCTATTTTGACATCCTGTTTCAGACATCTTTGGGATCTATTCCTCTTTCCTAAAATAGCTTTCATTTTTTCTTGGTTTTCTATCCAATTTTGCTCTGATTTCAGCCTACAACATTCTAACCTTTTGTCAGCTAGCCCTATTGCCTTTCCATTTACCAAACACAAAATTCTGCCATACAACCAGAGTTTTCAAATGCCTATGGATATATTGTCATTACTCTTGCTAAAAAAAAATTCTAATAACAGCTGTGTTAGGAAAGAAGAATAGGTCCCAGAGGTCTTTCACTTATATTAATGGAAATTTAATCAATCAATTAATGGAGTGTCAGTGACAATGCTCATTAGTCACTTAGAAATGACCTTCACCATAGAAGTCAATCCCTAGAAGTTCCTGCCCATTGGTTCTTTATTTCATGAGAAAAAAAGAAAGATAAGCCTCCCTAGGAGTGCCAAAGTATCAACTCACTTCTCTCTCTATGTCCAACAGAAATCACTGGAAACTGGAAAAATCACGTCATAGAAGCTCAAAGTGAAGTCTTGACAATCTGTTTTAGAAAAGGATATTGGAACTGAACCAAAGACTTCCAACTTAGAGTAGTGCTGAAAGGCTGAAGACTTAATGTTACCTTTGATTCTGTAGCTGATGGCTACTTGAGTTTGGTTCTGCCGATGAGGAACCATTATTCAGACTCAGGAAAGCATGGGTGGGAATAAAACAAAAAAAAATTATTTAAAAGGTTACAAGACCTAGGAAGGGCTAGGGAGAGAGAGAGAGAGAGAGAGAGAGAGAGAGAGAGAGAGAGAGAAGAACAGCCAAGCAGTGTTGGCTGGGCCATGGTCAAAGAAGACTGTGGCCCTGAACCAGGGTCCAAACTAGGTTTTTATATCTTGCCTCTCATCCAGAGGGCAAAAGGTGAACTCCCTTCCCCTCTACTGGACCCAGAATTAGGTAGAGGGTAAAGCCCAAGGAGATCAGGATACAATTTTATATTAAACAATGAATCAATGGTCCAATAAGAATGGGAGGAGGGGGTCTCCACCCAAGATCACAACTGTTTCTGTTAAATCATAATTCTCTACTTCAAGTCAATTTACATCTCAAAAGTCTATTGACATCTCCACCCAAACTCTTTCTGTTACATTCACAATTCTCTTCATCTTTCCCCTGCATCAATTCTACTTGGGATGGGTGACTGGACAACTTCATCTGAGCCTGTGTCTAACCACTAGTTTGGCTTTGCCTAAGTAGCCATGACTAAAAGATAATTGACTACTTCAATCATAAGGCCAAAATTAAGGCTTCCCTACCTTGATTGACAATAACTCCCAGACCTGAGACAGAAATAATGATTTTCTTTTCATTCTCCTGGTCCTTTCCTGTCCCAAATTATAGTTTGCATTAAAAGAAAAACTATCAAGATCTAAGAAGAACATGATTAAATCAGTTAGTTCTGGTAGATCCACACTTTAGCATTTACCTGTGTTCCACATCTGAATTCTGAGTATTTGATATCTGGTAAACATGTATGTTGTTACTGTATAGCCATTTCAGCCATGACCAATTCTTTGAAAGCCCATTTGTGGTTTTTCTTGGCAAAGGTACTAGAATGTTTTGCAGTTCCTTTTCCAGTTCATTTTACAGAGATGAGGAACTGAGACAAATAGGGTTAAATGTCTTGCCCAGGGTCACAGATCTAATACCAGATTTGAACTCAGTTCTTTGGACCCACATTCTACCCAATGTACTACCTAACTGCCCAAATATTCCTTCACCAAAGCAGACTTTATTCAACAGGATGCAATTTCCTGAGAAGTTATCTCAGGTAATCCCCATTTCTAATGACAGTCCTTCAGATATTTAAAAGAAATGGTAATGGTCCTCCAGCCCAGGAATTCTCTTCTCTCTGCCAGTTTCTCAGCAGAATCATGTGAATGTATCATTTCCAATGAATCCCTTATTTTCTTCCCCTTTATGTTCCCAGATGAGTAAGGAGATAGAGTTCTGAACTGGCAATTTTATGGGGGATATATGGAAGAAAGTAAGAAAAGTGTAGGTAATTGGATGACAGAATTGAGATAAGTGTGATAACGAGGGAAGTGAGACAAAAGAGAACAAGGAAACAAGGGCCTGCAGTAGAGGAAGGATGGTGGGATGAGAGGAAATAATATGAGATGGGTAGAGAGAACAAGAATAGAAGGAGAGGTAGTGGATGGGGGGATTGAAGAGTAACAGTGGGAGTATGCTTGAGGAAAAGTTAAAGGAAAAGGATTTTAAGAATAGGAATATCCAAGGTGAGATATAGAAAAAGGGAGAATGAGCTGGATTTAGAGAGCGGATTAAAATATACAGAATGAAGAAAGTATGGAGAGGATAATATCTAGATCACTGATATTCAAAACAGGGGAAATTAAAGGTGAGGGTGCAGGAAGCGACTGAAAATGGAAGTGAGTGAAAATAAGCAGAGTGTAGGCAGCAAGGAAAACTGAAAGAATAAAAGAGATTCAAGAGGTTGATAGACAATTATGGAGGAGATAATGCAAGAACCACAATGAGAAGCATAAATGAGCATTTGGAAGGGAATGAAGAGTCTGGGGAAAGAGTGGAGTTGGGGAATCTTGAGGTAGGTGAGAGGTGGGCAGAAAAAGGAGAGTGACTGGTGCTAAAGAGCTAATAGAAGTTGAGAGTTAGGAGATTGAGGAGCCTGAAGGGAAGAAAGTAAGTGGGGTGAGTGAGAATTAGAAAGGTGAGGAGAGCAGAAATTAAATTGAGTGTAACAGGAAAAGTAGTAAAATAAAATAAAAGAGGAAAGAGTAAAATAAAAATGGGAGAGAAAGAATGAGAAGAGTGGAAAGAATAATGGAGGAAGAAAAATGAAGGCAAGGGAGACATCTGGAGTGGAAGGTGGAAACACTACATTGTAGTGATTATTATAGTGGAAACACTATCATAGAACTGAAAGAGTGAAGAGACTGAGGATAATGGTAGAATTCTCACACTGTTTCCTCCTGATATGAAAGCTATAACTTTACTATAGTAAATTTCTGATCCCTCTGAATTTTTGTTCCTTTCCAGATGACATTAGCACTTTTTATATCCCATATTAGTCCCCAATTCCTTTTTCAAATAACTTACTTGGAAGGTAGAAAAAACTCACCTAAGAAAATAATTCCTTAAAAATTAGATTTGGGCAAATGAAAGCTAATAACTCCATAAGTCATCAAGAAGCAATAAAACAAAATCAAAAGAATGAAAAATAGAAGAAAATGTGAACTATCTCACTGGAAAGACAACTGATCTCGAAAAATAGATGGAGAAGAAATAACAAAAATTATTGACCTACCTGAAAATCATAAATTTTCTTAAAAGTCTAGGCATCATCTTTTAAAAATTATTAAGGAAAACTGACCCAATATACTAGAATCAGAGCATAAAGTGGATTTTTTTTTAATGAAGTAAATGGAAAGAGGAAAAAATCTACCAGTTGCCTCCTGAAAGAAATCCCAACATAAAAACTCCCAGGAATATTTGGAATAGCCAAATTCCAAATCTCCCAAGTCAAGAAGAAAATATTGCAACCAATCAAAAAGAAACAATTCAAGTATCATGGAATCACAATCAGGACAATACAAATTCAGCAGCTTCTAAATTAAAGGATCAGAGGGCTTGGAATGTGATATTTCAGGAGATAAAGGGGCTAGGATTAGAACCATGAATCACCCATCCAGAAAAACTGAGTTTAATCTTTTGGGGGTAGAAAATGGAAATTTAATTAAATTGAGGACTTTCAAGTGTTCCTGTGATGAAAAGACTGGAGCTGAACAGAAAATTTAATTTTCAAATACAAGATCCAAGACAAGGATAAAAAGGTAAACAGGAAAGGAAAATCATGAGAGAATTCAGTAAACTATTTCCATTCCTAAATAGGGAAAAAAATGATATCTATGTTTCCAAAGAACTTTATCATTATTAGGGAAGATAGAAGGGGTTTACATAAACAGATCATGAGAGGATGGCATCCAAAAAAAAATCAAACTAAGGGTTGAAAAGAGGGATGTACTGGGAGAAGAGTTAAGGGAAAAGTAGAATGGAGTAAATTTTCTCACATAAAAGAGGTATGAAAAAAGTTTCTATAATAAAAGGAGAAATAGGTGGGTAGTGGCAATGCTTAGGCCTTTTTCTTTTAGATTTTTCAAGGCAATGGGATTAAGTGACTTGCCCAAAGCCACACAGCTACATAATTATGCTAGGTAATTATTAAGGGTCTGAGGCCATATTTGAACTCAGGTACTCCTGACTCCAAGGCTGGTGTTCTATCCACTGTGCAACCTAGCCACCCCTTGAACCTTACTTTTATCAGAATTGACTCAAAAAGGAAAAAAAAATACACTCATTTGGATATAGAAATTTATCTTCCCCTACAGGAAAGCAGAAGAGGAAGAGATTAATAGAAGGGGCACTGATAAAAGGGAGGTAGAGTCAGGTGAGATGGTGGTCAGAAGCAATACATTTGTGAAAAGTAAAAAAGTAGGGGGGGGGAATAAGATGGAGGGAGATATATATTTAGTATTGAGAACTGCAAATATTAATGAAATTAAATCATCCCCCCAAAAAGAAAGCAAAAAACAGTGGATTAAAAAACAAGAATCCAACAATATGTTGGGTTACAAGAAACATACTTGAAGCAGAGTAAAGGTAAGGGCCTAGAGAAGAATCTTTTATGTTTCAGTTGAAGTAAAAAAAGTAGGAGTAGTAATCATAATCTCAGAGAAAGAAAAAAACAAAAGTAGATCTACTTAAAAGAGATAAGCAAGAAAAGTACATTTTGCTAAAAAGCATGATAGACAATAAAGCAGTAATGCCAAGACGAAACACATAAACATTAAATGTCATATCATCCAAATTATTAAACGATAATATAAATGATTTACAGGAGTAAATAGGAAAACTTTATTGGTGGGGGACCTCAACTTTCCTCTCTCAGAATTAGATAAATCTAACCAAAAAATAAACAAGAAAATAGTTAAGTAGAGAGATAGACTTTTAGAAGAGTTAGATATGATAGGCAACTGGAGTAAACTGAAAGGTACTAATAAGAAATACACTTTTTACTCAATAGTACATGTCACCTACATTAAAATTGAACATGTATTAAGGTATAAAAACCAAGAACCAGTTGAAAGGCAATAGTTGTTACCATTCCCAAACTGTCAAATAGCAACTGACACTTTTCTGAATTTACTCTCTCAGTTTGTGCTGACTGACAGACTGGTTCCCCAGAAGGTTGACTTCTACTAGTCACTGAGTTTAGAGGTAAATCTGTGGGTTAGTATTCTTCTACTGTCATGAACCTTCCCTGATCTATTATACTTTACTAATCATCCAGGACATTCAGTTTTTTAACAAAGGAAATTCTTTTGTAAATTTGTAAAAAAGAAGACACTAAAAATAATAGTGGTCTTAAAGAATTTCCTCTAAAATTGGTGGCGCTCTTTAATAAGTACAGAGTCTCTGATGAAGGATGAATATGAGCTTAATATAGAATGGTAGTAAGGTTTGCATATAGTCAAGAAAACTCAACTCTGCATTGGAGACTCTCAGTGTTTTTTCTTTCCCACCAAATCCTTTCCAAGTTTTCTGTGGGGCATGTCAAAAATGAAGCAGAAATGTCTCCATTGCTCATCTGGGTTTACTCTTTCAAAGGCATGGTATCTTTGCTGGATAGATAGATCTACTGTTTTGCTGGGCTGGGCAGGTCACTCAACTCCTGGTCTCTGCCAGGCTCACTCCAGTGGTAACAATAGCAATAGAATTCTTTTATACCTTCAGCGAATTGATGTTCATCTCTTTGATTATTAAAATACACTTTTCCTCTAGAGTGGTGGTGTGCTTTTTCAAAGCCCAAGCTTGGCAAAAGTTTTTCTTTTTTGGCTTACCAGAGCCTCAATCCAGAGTTCTTACACATCCATGCAGGGGGCAGAAATAGCTCCAAATTCAATAATCCTTTGAGGTTTGAAGCAAGAATTTGCCTCAGCAAGAAATTCAACCTTTGCTTATGGTGATCAGTCCTAAAATCTCCAATTATATTCCATACTTCTATTGGGTTTAATGAGAATGCACAGTTAGGAACAGAGATATGAATTTCCTGGATGCCAGCTCATTGTCTATGCCACTGTCTTCAAGTGCAATTGAGCCATTGAAGCCTCAGATTTTTTTCTAAAGTGTGCAACACTTGGATTACAAATGATTCCCCTTTGAGATTTAGTGAAGCTCAGGATTGGAAATGGCATAACATGGGTAATTGTGATTATTATTCCCATTTTAATGGAGTGTGAAATTTATGATCAGTGAGGAAGCAAATGTTCTTTAAGAATTTACTATGTGGGGGGGGGCTAGGTGGTGCAGTGGATAAAGCACTGGCCCTAGAGTCAGGAGTACCTGGGTTCAAATCCAGCCTCAGACACAATAATTACCTAGCTGTGTGGCCTTGGGTAAGCCACTTAACCCCATTTGCCTTGCAAAAAAAAAATCTAAAAAAAAAGATTTTACTATGTGCTAAGCAGTGAGAAAAATGAAGGTAAAAAATGTCTCTGCTCTCATGAAGCATACATACATTCTACTTGGGAAGGCAATGTGAAAATAATAATGATACATGATAGGTACTAAAAAAGATAACTTTAAAAGGCAAGGCATAGTCAATAGGGGGAAGAGAAACAAGTTCTAGAGAAGATAAGCTTTTAGATGGGTCGTGAAGGACAAGAGGGAAACTAAGAGGTAGAAATGAGGAAGGAACAACATACCGGGGGGAGAGAAAGCCTGTGCAAAGGCATAGAGATGAGAGGTGAAGTTTTAAGTGTGAAGGACTGGTAGTATATATCTTGTTTGAACAAAAGTTGTCTACCCCTTTAAACTTGCTGTCTTTAAACTTTTTGAGAATTGTGACTTTCTAGAGGAGGCTCTTTTTGTCTCACTTAGAATAGAGTTTGTTTCATGGTAAGCATGGATTTCTCTCAAGACTCTTCATGTCTTTTTTGTAACTGTGTTGAACCTTCCATGCTACTCTGCTTGAAAAATCTCACTTTCCAGCAGATGGCAGCCAACACCCATCTTCACCACATTGGCTTCTCCCAGGGCAACTCTTCTGTTACTCATCAAATCCTTCCCAACACTGATTCTTGGACTCCCTCATTTTCATGAATCATTTTAAGCACCATGTACTTCATAAAGCCTTTATTAGTTCTCATCCACAGATTAATTCAGTCCCTTCCAAAACTGCCTTGTATTTCATTTGTAAATGTTTTGTATTTTTGTTGGTAGCAAGTTGTTCTGGAGCTGCTAAACTCTTTCCTTTCCTCATTGACATCAATTCCACAGAGTACTGTGAAACATTCTCTGAAATCTACCTATCTCATTTCATAATTCACAAAACTAATCTATGTTCTCCCACCAGGATTATCTATCAGTTGATATTATTTAATCATCCAGATGAAGTTCGCTTTGAGAAAGATTTTTTATGTGGTATTTATTAGATATATTTATTGTAAGAACAGCACCAATCAAACCCCTAGAAGTCCTTAACACACTCTCTTATCAGTTCATATCTAGTGTAGGACAAAGTGGGTTTAAGCTGAGTGAGGATATTTAGCAAAAAGATAATTCCCATTTCCTTGTTTCTAGAAGTCCTTCTCTCCCCTTTGTGGAGTGTCCCTAATGTTCTCTTGAGACATAGTGCAGCTTCTCTGCTACAACTCTTGTGGACCCATGACTCTGGATCCAATCAAGGATATCAATGGGATGGGTTATCATCAACATTTACAAACTTCAAATGGTCCTATTCCAAGAAAATAGTCTGAAAGAAGGCTGATGATGTCACATTTCTGTGTAGAGGGTATGCACATTTCTTAATACTCCTTAGAAAATTCAATCTTGTGTTATCCCAGGACCAGTCTGGGAACCCTGTGCTCACAAAGGGGTCCATAACAAAATCTGATCTCAGTTTCATCCTGGTATGATGCTCTGAAAATTCTTGACCTTTGAGTCTTAAAAAGAGAGTTCTTGGTCTCTGCCTCTATGAACTAAAGGAAAAGCTCTATTGGCTCAGAGTGACAGGGGTATAGGTTCCCCTTTGGCCTGGTAGTGCTTCCCTGGCTATTCCACTGGGTTGGATGCTGGAATTGAAACCCTGCTCTGAACTTCAGTCTGACCTACACCTCTACTGCTGCTACAACTGCTATTTTAGTTTTGATTTCATCCTTCATTAGTGTAAACTCTGAAACTATAATCTTTAAAAATATATAAAATATACAAAAATATTCATAGCGGCCACCACAAACAGGGGCGACATGGGGGTGATGATCAACCTTGATGGACTTGCTCATTCCATCAGTACAACAATCAGGCACAATTTTGTAGTATCTGCAATGGAGAATATCATCTGTATCCAGAGAAAGAACTGTGGAGTTTGAACAAAGACCAAGGACTATTACCTTTAATTTAGAAAAAAAAAAAAACCCCTGACATCTTATTGTCTGTTCTTGCTATCTCTTATACTTTATTTTTCTTCCTTAAGGCTATGATTGCACTCTCATCACATTCAACTGAGATCAATGTATACCATGGAAACAATGTAAAGACTAACAGAATGCCTTCTGTGGGGGTGGGGGGAGGGAAGCAAGAATGGGGGCAAAATTGGAAAATTCAAAATAAATAAAATCTTTCTTTAAAAAATATAGGGTTAAAATAAAATGACAGAAAATATAGGTTAGATGTGAAGTTCTATTCTTTAGGATTTACTCTAAACCCGTAGGCAGAAGCTATCTGTCCAAGATGAACTCCTAAACTTATAGATGGGGCCATCTAAAGATGACACCCATGAACAGAGGGAGATTAGAATACAGCAGAAAGGGAGGGGGGAATCCAAAAATACATAACAAGAATAGAGAAAATCTTACACTTCCCTGAATGTTGTTCTATTAATTTGTGCAAAATCTCATCAAAGAGAATCGTCCTTATGCAATGCTATCTTGTTTCAAGGAGAACACATTATATCATGAGTTAAAGTATAAGGAGAACAAAACAATTATTTGTTTCAAAGTCTAAAAGAGGACGCATTCCTTTCCTTACAACAGCTAAGATATCAACCTTTGACCAAGCCTTTAGTTTGACATTAGGTACACCACCTAGGTTCTCTCTGCCAGGAATGTCACCCTTACACACATAACCCTTCTCACTTGCTCCTGGGTCTATGACCCAGAACTCAGTAGTAAGTAATAATGTTGCCAACAATCTCCCAGTTTAGCTCCAGTGGAACCCTGGTAAGGGATGGGATTTCCATCTGTGCTTGTGTGTAGTCTCATCCTAGGTACTGGAGTGCTCCTCACAGCATATTCTTGCCCTGATTGCATCCTCAGTGTCTGCAGACCTCTTTTTCCTGTAGCCTTATGTCAAGCTGGGTTAAACAAATGACTCAGTGTCACCTTTTCCTGATTTTTTTCCCATGAGGAATTGCTCAGGTACATTTTCTATTTCTGTTTGGAAAAGTTGGTGGAGGAAAGCCTCCTCAATGTTTCCTATGAATATACACTTAAAGAAAAGCCAAGAACCTCTCAATACTACAAATATTTGTTGAATGTTTGTTGCCTCTGTTTTTAGAAACTTCAAAGATAATACAGGGAGCTCAGAGAGAAATACGAATACTGCTAACATCCATAGAATGAATTTACTGACAGAGAGAGAAAGGCCCAGGCAAAAGCTTTCTTTAAGAAAAATGTTTGGCTAGGTTTCTTAGGCTTTAGCAGGGAAGGGTATTGGATTCAGGTCTGAGTTTCACTCTTGCCCAGTTGAGTATCATTTCCTGAAAAAATGAATCAAAACTTCCATAGTAACCGCAAATGACTCTCAACCTCTAAAGAGGCCCCAAACAATCCACAACCTCCAGGGAGACTCCAAACAATTCTCAATCCACAACACCCTGCTTTCCTATAGTACAAATCCTATAAAGAGTGTGCTCTCAATTGTCCACTGTTGGAGTCTCCTCAGACCCAGCCTGCCAATCCTTCCATTTGTCTCTTATTGCTGTCTTTCTTATATCACAAGCATTTTGACCTAGCATTTGGCTTTTCAAAGGTCAAATTCCATGCCGAAACTTTTCTCAATCCCTCTTCATTCTTCTGCCTATTTTATACTGCCTACAGTTATTTTAAATGGGGTATCTCTTACTATTGCTTCTTATAGGATTTTGTTGGTGATATTAAGGAACACTGACGATTTATAAGGGTTTATTTTATATATCCTGCTATTTTGATAAAATTATTAATTCTTTCAACTAATTTTTTGGAATCTCTTAGGATTCATCTCTATAATTTTCCAAGTTATCATCATATTATCTGTAAAAGGAGAGAGCTTCATTACCACATTGTCAATTCCAATTCCTTAATTTCCTTTTTCTTCTCTTAAGTAGCAGTATTTCGATACACTATTGAATAATATTCATGATAATAGTCATCCTTATTTGACTCCTATTCTTATTGAGAAGGCTTCTGGCCTTTCCCCATTACAAATAATGCTTGCTGATGATTTTAGGTAAGTATATATTGCCATTTTTAAGGAAAAATGCATTTATATCTAGGTTTCCTTTTTATTTTTAAGGTTTTTGCAAGGTAAACAGGGTTAAGTGGCTTGCCCAAGGCCACACAGCTAGGTCATTATTAAGTCTCTGAGACCGGATTTGAACCCAGGTACTCCTGACTCCAAGGCCGGTGCTTTATCCACTACGCCACCTAGCCGCCCCTATACAGCTAGGTTTTCAAATGTTTTTAATGAGTGTTGTGTTTTGTCAAAAGCTTTTCCCATGTTTATTGAGGTAATCATAATTTTTGTCACTTTTATTATTGATATAATCAATGAGGCTAATAGTTTTCTTTATGTTAAATCTTATCCGCATCCCTGATATAAATTCCACTTGGTTACAATTTAGAATTTTTGTGATATATTATTGTAGTCTCCTGGTTAGTGTTTTATTTAGAATTTTTGTATTCATATTCAAGGCAAAACAAGTTTTGGTTTGTCATCATGATAGAATGCAACTGTACTATAAAAAATGGTGAGATTATTGATTTTAGAAAAACTTGGAAAGGTTTGCATGAAACAATGAAGAGCAAAATGGATAAAACCAAGAAAATGCTGTATGAAATAATAGCAATTGTTTTAAGAAAAACTAAGTCATTTTATACCCATATTAACCACAGAGGTCCTAAAAAGAATCTCTATATTCCCATTTAAAGGAAATGCTATCTGCCTTCAGAGGAAGAGAAGAGCTGACAAATAGAAATATTTGTAGTACAAACATAATGTATTATGTGCCTGGAGATAAAAACAAAAATTGAAATAACCCTTGCTTGAAAGGCATTTACCTTCTAAAAGATGAGACAAGAGCATATATAAGTGTAAGAATAGTGATATGGACTAGACCTGTAATTTCGGTGATATTGGAAACTATTGGATGAACATACTCCCTCTACCAGTGCAGTTGGAATTTTCTCTGCAACTTCTAATCTTAGTTGTCTAACAAATACTGAGAGTTAAGTGACTTGCCTAGGGGGGTAAGTAGTAACACAGGTGATTAAATATTAGAGGTGAGACTTGAACCCAAGTTCACTATATACATTATTTTCCTAATAGCAGCTATCTCTAGGTTGCAGGGTAGGGAGAGAAAAAAAATAATAAATGGGCACAGCAGAGAATAGCAGAAAATTTAGAAGGAACCATGGAAAGTAGAGTATCTTTGAAAATGATGAGTAGTGCATATTATATCGTTTTTCATAAAAGTAATCAGTGTAAAATATAATTTCATAGTTTTATACTGAATATTTTTGTAAGATTGTGTTGTATACATGGAAATGGTTTCCTTTGTGAATTTGAGTTCAAAATGTATATTTAAATTTTTGAAATTGTCTCCAGCTCCCTTGACTTCCTCTTCCCTCCCTCTCTCTGCTGAGAACCTTGCCTCATATTTTACAAAAAAAAAAGAAATAAAATGTAATACTTATTGTGAATTTCCTCTTCTTCCCTCTTCCTTAACTTCTCTCACTCAGTTGACTTCTATCATTATCTATACCTTCACCCTCATCTCACATGATGAAGTGGCTTTAGTCCTTAACAAGGCTACTATAGGGGCAGCTAGGTGGCACAGAGCACCGGCCCTGGAGTCAGGAGTATCTGAGTTCAAATGTGGCCTCAGACACTTAATAATTACCTAGCTGTGTGGACCATGGCCAAGTCACTTAACCCCATTGCCTTGCAAAAAAAGAACCTAAAACGAATTTAAAAAAACAAACAAACAAGGCTACTATATCTACTTGTTGAACTTTCTGTTTTTCCTCTTTCAAGATATTGCCCCCTTTGCATTATTTTTAATGTCATCTTCCTTACTGTCTCATTTCCTACTATCTACAAACATGATCATGTCTTATATCTACTGAAAAAAACTTCATTTGATATTTCCATCCTTGCTGTCATCTTATATCACTTCTTCCCTTTGTACTAAACTCCTTTAAAAGGTTATCTATAAGGGGTGGCTAGGTGGCATAGTGGATAAAGCACTGGCCCTGGAGTCAGGAGTACCTGGGTTCAAATCCAGTCTCAGACACTTAATAATGACCTAGCTGTGTGGCCACTTAACCCTATTTACCTTACAAAAGAACCTTATAAAAAAAAGGTTATCTATAATAGTTACTTGAGCTTTCAATTCTCTCACTCTCTTCTAAATCCCTTACAAAGTCACTAATAATCTCTCGGTTACCAGATCTAATGGTCTTTTCTCAGTTATCATTATCTTCAACCGTCCTTCAGCCTTTAATGTGGTGGATCAGTTTTTCCTCCCTTATACTCAATAATTTATTGGCTTTCAGTACAACACTCACTCTTAGTTCTCCCCTTTTTATCTGACCATTCCTTCTCATTCCAGATCACTCCATTTAAACACTGCTGTGCCTTGGGCCTTCTGTCCTGGGCCCCCATCTCTTCTTCCTCTGTACCATTGGACTTAAGGAATATCAACTCCCAAGGACTGAAATAGTCTCTATTCTGATGATTTTCAAATCTACCTATCCTGCCTCAAATTGTTAACTCCAATTTCACATCTCCAACTGCTTTTCAGAAATCTCAAACTGAAAGTGCAGTAAAAATTGAAACTCAATATATCCAAAACAGAACTAATTCTCTTACTCCCTAAAACATCCCTAGTTCCTACTGCCACATTAGATCCTTCTAGACCTTCAGATACCCAATCAAAGAATAATCCTGGATTCCCCACTCTCTCTCACCTCATCAATAACCAGTCTGTTGCCAAGGTCTGAAGTTCTCACCTTTGCAGTATCTTTTCTGTACATGTCCTTCTCTCCTTTGACACTACCACAACCTCGGTACAGTCCCTCATCACCTTGGGGTTATACTATTGCAGTAACTTGCTCTTCAACCTGCTTGTCTGAAGTTTCAAGTCATTTCAACTCATCCTCAATTCAGTCACTAAAGTATTTCTCTTAAAGTGCATGCCACATACACTGCCCACTTCCAACCCCAGTAAATTCCAGTGATTTCCTATAGTCTTGGGATCAAAACTATCATACTCTATTGGTCACTTAAAACCTTCATAACATACCTCCCTCTTAACTTTCCAATTTTCTTACATCTTATTCCACAATATGTATTCTTTAATCCAGTAACCTTGACCAAAACACTCCATTTCTCAGCTCCAGGCATTTTCTAAAATTGTTTCCCATGCCTGCTCTATGCAATCTCCTAAATATCCTTAGCATCCTTTAAGTCTCAATTAAAATCCTGTTTTCCAAACTTTCTTAATTGCCTCCTCCTCTTTGTTAATTATCTCTTATTTATCTTATATTTAGCATGATTTGTTTTTAGTTCAGTGGCAGTCTTCCTCAATAGATTGCAAGTTCCTTGAGGACAAGGATTTTCTTTTGCCTCTTTTTGCATTCCCAATTGCTTATCAGAGTCACTGACACATAATTGGCACTTAACAAATATTTATTGATTGATCAAGTGAATGAGCAAGTGAGCCTGCTGAGTGAGAGCAAAGAGAATGATGGAAAAGGGGTTGGGGTATGAGGTGTGGAGTCAATGGCTTAAAAACTCACAAGTCAGGTTTGATTAAACCATCATCAGGAAAGTAGCTTCTAGAAAAATGAAGAAACCTTTAAGTGCTTCCTAGGTGTCATTCAGTACTCTAAGGCAGCAGGGACAGCAAGGTAGTCCAGGGAATAGCATACTGCTCTGGAGTCAGAAGGACACTTTGCCCCATTGCCCTACCAAAAAAATGAGTCAGTGCCTGCCCTCAAGCAGCTTATGAATTAATGAATGAGAACAACACATATAGGACAGTGATGGTGAAAGAGGGATGTTTTGGTCAGGGAAGTCACAGAATGATGAATGGGGTCAAAGGGCAGTAGACTTCCATGTCCTCACTTACCTCAGCCAGGTAGATAGCACATTGGATAAAGAGTTGGGTCTAGATTGAGGAAAATGTGTTAAATTTATTCTCAGACATTAGTAGCCACTGCACTTTGTTTTCTCAGTTTCTTCAACTATAAAATGCAAAGAATAACAGCAGATTCTTCACTGTTCATTTGAGTCAAACGAGACAATATTTGTAAAATGTTTAGCTTATGCTGGTTCATAATAGATACTTAATGAAGGTTTATTCTCTTTTACTTTGTTTTCCTTACCTGACCTGACTTATAGAGTCTAAGCATGTCTTCTTAAAAGTTCAAGTCAGAGGGGCTGCTAGGTGGTGCAGTGGATAGAGCACCAGCCCTGGAATCAGGAGTACCTGAGTTCAAATGAGGGGAGGGGAGGGAAGGAGGGAGGTGGGGGAGGGGAAGGGAAGGGGGAAGGAGGGGGAGGAAGGAAGGAAGGAAAAATGTTAGGGAAAATAAAAGGTGGAGGTAAGAAAGGGGCAATATTCCAGATATGAGGGAAAGGTATGAAGATGAGAAGTGAAGTGCTGGTTTGAGGGACTGACTGGCAGCATATATTTTGTCTGATGTGTTTGCATAATGTCTCCCCATTTAGGCTGTGGACTTCTTCAGAAAGGGGATTTTCTTTTCTCTTTTTTGCATGTTTTTTTTTTACTCTATATCCCCAGAGATTATAGAATAATAGGTCTTTAATCAATGCTAGTTGACTGACTGTACAACCTTTTCAACTTCTTATAGCATTCTTATAGCATGGCATAGAACTCCCACATAAAGTCTTTATGTGGATTTCTCTCAATGTCTTTCTTTTAATCAAGTTGAGGCTTCCATGCTATTCTGCTTGAAAGTCTCAGTTCCCAGCAGATGGCAGCCAACATCATCTTCACTACATTGAATTCTACCATGGCAACTCATTGGTTATGCATTGTACCCTTCCCCAGCACTAACTCCTTGGTATCTCTAATCTTGAAGACTTATCTTAGGCATCATCCTCTATGAAGCCTCTATTAATCTCCACTACCATGTCAGTTCATCCCCTTCCAAAACTACCTTGTACTAAATGTACAAATAATGCATGTATATTTGTAGCTGTTCTGAAATAACCATTCAATTCCCACCTTCACTGACAAGTCAGCTTTGGGGGTACCCCACTACATTCCCTCAAGCCTAAATATCTAACAAGGGGTGTCCTATCTAATATCATAGTTTATGAGTTCCCATTTGTATACATGCCTCCATGATTGTCACTTGCTAGTCAGCCAGATGAAATTAGTTTTGAGAAATGCTTATTTATTAAGAGTTATAGTATGAACATTTGATACAAAATATCTCACTAAAAGTCTTTATTCACTCTCCCGTGAAGCTGAGTGAGCACATTTGACATTGAAAAATGAAAAGAAAAATAGAAAAATCAAAACTGATACAGAGTATAGTGAGCAAAATCAGACAACAATTTACACAATGATCATAATAATAATGTAATGGGGGGACCCAAATACTTTTTTTACTCCTTTTTTTAATTCTTTTTTTTAGTTTTTTTTACAAGGCAATGGGGTTAAGTGGCTTGCCCAAGGCCACACAGCTAGGTAATTATTAAGTGTCTGAGACAGGATTTGAACCCAGGTACTCTTGACTCCAGGGTCAGTGCTTTATCCACTGGGCCACCTAGCCACCTCCCCCAAATACTTCCAAAGCTCTCATGGATGCATTGACTAAAGGAGTGGGGAGAATGTTAACTACCTCTTGGCAGAGAGAAGATGGACTAGAGGTGCAGGAGACTTCCACCTACAGTCACAGTCCACATTCTGATGGCTCGTGTTTTTTGGCTGACTCTGTTAAATAGCTGGAGAAATCCCTGAATATTGAGAGGGATGTGCAGAAAACAGAAGAAAAGAAGGAAAAAAGGCATTCGTTTGATCTTTTAAAAATAAAAGAACAGAAGGAAGCACCATAAAAGACCTCACCAATATGGAATCTTTGTTAGTGTTATTTTATATATAGTTTACAAAAAACAAACTTTACATGATAGTGGTAATGGAGAAATATTAAAGAAATATTTGTCTAACCTTTCCTATAATATTAGAATTATCTAAGGGACTCTAACTTCCTTCCCATTGTTCAGTTTAACCTTTTACTGAAATTTAAATTCACTAATAGGGTTAGTCATGGTTAGGTGGGTCACTCCCTGACACTAGCTCCCCATCCCACCCCAACTCCTCCCACAGGAGATGGGCTAGGTTCCCTATAAAGTTTCTGCTTACCCTGTTCTCCATAGTCCTGGCTCCATAGCCCCCTCCCCTTTTCTTCCTCTTAACTGTTTTTTTTATTGTTGTTTTTTGTCAGGCAATGGGGTTAAATGACTTGTCTAAGGTCATAAAGCTAGTAAGAAGGTATCAAGTGTCTGAGACTAGATTTGAGCTCAGATCCTCCTGACTTCAAGACTAGCTCTCTCCATTAAGTCACCCAAGTGTCCCCTTCTTCATTGTTTTTGGTGTTCCCACCAGCTCAGCTTGTAACTGGTCCTTCTTTGCTTAAACTTTGATATCTTCTAAAAAAACCCCAAAACTCACTTTCTTTATCTTGCTGTCTCCCAAAGAACTTTATGAACTAACATAACTTTTTGCAGTGACCTATGAGTTAAAATTTATAACTTTTTCTAACCCTTCTTTTGATTTCTTCACTGATAAACAAACCCCCACTTATCCTTACAATTCCCCTTTCCCCGAGTAATTCTCATGGGTTCAATAGAAGTTTGGTTGCTTTATTTTTTTTTTATTCTGAATTTAGGAATGTGCATCACATAGAGAATTGATCATAAAACTGTAAATCTCCATTTCATACTGCTTGCTTCAAAAAATAGAGGATACAATTCCTATCTAATATTCAGACTGAGTCAGTACTCAAATCTAAGGGCTTGATCCCCTATTGGAGGTAGATCTCATGACCACTGAGGTGATCTTTCTCCAGACTGTGAATATTCAATAGGCAGGCAGGGGATCCCCTCTTTCTACTCTCTTCCACAACTTGGGATAAAGCCAAGGTTTTGTCTGAGACAGAGTTTTGGGCCCCAACATCTTATTTTCTTCAAGGACTCAAAGTCCCAAATTTTCAAAGCATCCTGATCCCAATGAGGTATCCTATTCCTAGAGGCCTTTCCCGGACTAAGCTTTCCTTCCCTCTGCTTCTTCTGAAGCTCAAAGAAGGACTTCTTAACATAAATAAACTGGAGGGAGAGAGATGGAGTTTGAGATGGGAATGGGAATGAGATTAGGGAGAGGGACTTTCTTAGGATAAGGAATAATTTTAGGGACATAGAAAGGTTTAACATACAATCAATGCAGATATTTTTCTCCTGCTGTAAAACTCAGGACAGATATTGTAGTGTCTAAGGTCCCTTCTTGACCTAAATTTGCTGACCCCATAGGTACAATCAGGGTTGATAGAACAGTATATGAGGTACTGGCTGAGTAGGAAAAGAGCCAGAGGGAGGACATCAAAATGCAAGGTTGATCAACCTAGTGATAAATTCACAGAATGCATGGGCCAAAATTTCTCCAGGGCAGACAAGGAGCCTGTGTTACTTGAGGGAGCCCTGCAGTGAATTTCTGAAGTCCCATGAACTCATAACTATAAGAGGAGGAACCAAGGTCTTCCAGAAGAGCAGGCTGTGGGTCTTTTCTTCACAAATCTATAAGGGAGAAGAACATGAGAGTCATAAGCTTGCTCTGGGCCCATCTATATCACTCCAGCCAAGAATGAGCCCAAAGTGCCACTTCCCTCTCAGAGGCTCTGCTCCTCCCTGAGCATCTTTGAGATGAGAGAATGATGGGGCATAGAATTGGGAGATGAAAAGGAACATTGAAATCCTATTATACAGTCCATTTTATAGGTGAGAAAACTCAGGGTCAGAGAGAAAGAACTAAAGAAACTCAGAGCTAGATAGGACACTTGAATCCAGGTATCTAACCTCATGTCAAAGGATCATGAACTCAGGGCTGAAAGAGATCTTGAAGGCAATTGAGTCTAGCTCTTTTTTCCAAATATAGAAACTGAGACACGGGAATGATTTGATTCAAATGACACAGCTAGGAAGTGTCTGGGGTGGGATTTGAATTTGGTTCTTTCTGCTTCCAAGTCCAGTCTTTCTATATACCTAATCATGATGTAGCTGAAACCCAAAGGAAAAGACACATGTCCAAGTTCACTGGTATGGTTTGTGACAAAGTTCACACCCAAGTCCAGTTCTGACAGGCCCTTGCACTCAGACACACCACTGCTTGGTCCCTCAGCCTCTCCTTCCTTGTGTCCATGGGTGGGGAGGTTTTAAGTAAAAGATGTCCTAGGGTACCTAGAACCTCCCCTTTACTCTCCTCATTGTGAAAGACTAACTTAAATGACATCTGCTCCAAGAAGTAATTCCTTTAATGAGGAATGTCCCTTCTTAGAGAGTGAATTCCTTGGGAGAAGGTTGGTCTCACAGTATCTCCAACTCTCAGTATAGCACTTGGAATCCAATAACTGTTTCATAAAGGTCTTTGCTCCCTTTCTTCTTTTTATTTTAATTTCTCTTCCTTTTTTCCTCTCTCCTCCCACCTCTTCCTCTTTATTCTCTCTCTCTCTCTTTCTCTCTCTTTCTCTCTCTCTCTCTCTCTCTCTCTCTCTCTCTCTCTCTCTCTCTCTCTCTCTCTCTCTCTCTCTCTCTCTCTCCTATCTGTCTCTGTCTGTCTGTCTGTCTGTCTGTCTCTCTCTCTCTCTCTCTCTCTCTCTCTCTCTCTCTCTCTCTCTCTCTATCTATTTTTCTATCTATCTCCAATTTACTCTTCAGATCAGAGGCCGCCTCCCACCCCTACCCCCCTTTCCCTCTCACCATTGGGTGAACAAGGCTTCCATAGTCCATGCTTGTTGTAGTTGTGTGTCAGAGAACACCAGGACCTGCCCAGCACATACCCATCCTTCGTGCAGTCATGATACAGCTTCTTCCGGAAGAGGAAGGGAAACTTACATTCTGGGGGGTCTGTGAAGGTCCAGAGGGTTGGCACGGAATGAGCCCCCCTTAGGAGTGCTCTGTGAACCAAAGGCTCCTTGAGGCAGGGCAGAATGAGCTTGAGCACCATCCCCACCACCACCACGTGGCCAGTGACTCCAGGCCTTCCTTGATGGCTCTGTTCTAGAACTACAAGGTAGGGGGCATAGGGGAAGGAGTGGAATGGGACCCTTGGGTGATGCCACAGTGACTCACCAGTACTAGTGCAGTAACGCCACTTCCCGTAGAAGATGTATTCCACAGAACACCAGGCATAATTGCTATTCACTGTGGTGCACTGATAATACTTCTCATTCCGATAGATGAATGGAAAGACACATGGCTTGTTGACCTGGGCTGGAGAAAGGAACTGAGCTGGCTGGAGTGGGGGGAGGCCAGGAACTAAAGCATCTGGTTTTCAATTATCCATTATCCCAAAGTTCTTCAACCCTCTTTGTTTTCACACCCTACCTGCAGACTGCCAAGCTAGCCCAACTCTGAATGTGCACACACTCAGAAAGGGGCCAAGGTGGACCAGATCTGAGAACTTTACAAAGGGAAGGGAGTTTGGAAAGCTCATTAACTCCTCTTCTAGATGTAGAAAACAAGGCCCAGAGAGAAAAGAATGATGTAGAATCAAATAGAAATCTCAAATATTGGATGTTGCTTGATGGCTCCTGAAGCTCACCTCTGATATTTACCAGGTGTGACTATGGGCAAGTCATTTAATCTTTGTAGAAATAGGGTTGTAAGAAAGAGTCCTGTTTAAACCTTAGACCATTCCATAAGGGGAATATCAGAGCTAGATGCAGCCTTAGAGAATCCGAAACAACCCAGGATTTCCTAACTCCAAGTTCTATGGGTTTTTTTCATACATACACCCCACCCCTTTCTTCACTTCTTATTTTACCCCAACCTCTACCTTCACAACTTGAGAATTTTTACTTGAATTCTCTTTAGGATTCTCTCTGGAGTGTTCCTAGAGGCCAGAGAATTGAACTAACACTTTGGCAGAGACTTTCTCCACCTTGACACCCCCACAGCTCTACAAAGGACAAATCAAGTTGAACTGGGGAAGGAGCACTCACCTTCCACAAGTCCATCCTAATTCAGAAGGGAATATAGTAGAGAATGATGAATACTGGATTTGATGGCAGAAGACCTGGGTTCACATTCTAGGTACCCACCAGCTCAAAATATTGTGAATTTCCTCTTTGCTCAAATAATTGATCCTACCCAATTCCTCTCACTCCCATTCAGAGAAGGGTTGCAATCAGCTTTAAGATAGTGTTAAATTTTCAGTGTCAGCTTTTACCCTTCAAAATCAGCAAATATTACAAATTACAATTTGATTCATTGTTGTATTGATTGTCTAGACTTAAAAAAGTGATGGAGAAAATGTTAACAATTCAGGTTAAAATAAAAAGTCAAGAGACAGAAATAGGAATGGTAAAGAGGTAATAGTAGTAATAGAATTATTGATTAGTTACTCTTCCTGGTAAGGAGAGTATGGGTGAAGGGAAAGTATTAGAAGGGAGGATAGTAGGTTCTTCCTTCACCATTGAGGCAATTAGTATTGGAGTAACATTCTAATGAAGATTAGAGGAGGGCTAGGAGGTTAATCATTGATAAGGGTAGGAGTAGGGTTACTCTAAGAGTTGGGGAGAGGAGAGAGAAATAGACTTAAGGTCCCATTGTGAGCAGAGGATGGAAAAGAATACTTTTTCCCTTTCTCTCCCCAAGCAGCAAGTTCATGATTTTCTCCTTACCTGGACTGGGTCGAAATTGTCTATAGCTGGTCAAGTCTGAAATGCAACCAGGAACTGCGTCAACATCTTTCTCAGAGGCAGTAACAATGCAACTACCCAGTTACATCTCCCATCTGCCCCCGAATTCTCTCTGACCTGCATGGACCCCAAGGAGGCAGAAAAGTAGGCATACCCAGCCCACCAGCAAACCTCTCTCCAGAACCATCTCAGGCTGAAGCCTATGGAAGTCAGTATTCTGTCTTAATCCAGTTCTGAGCTTTATCCCCACAAGCACTGCCTGCCCCTCCTCCAATCCTCCCACTACATATCTCCTCCCCACTAGCATACACATTTGTTCCTGTTCCCTGACACCTTTGGGAGCCAGTGTAAACAGCCTTGAAGTAAAGGTCAGATGACCTGGGCATAATTCAGCAACTAGGTGACCTTAGGAAAATCTCAAGTTCCAGTCTCAGTTTCCCCATCTGTAAATCAAAAATGTGGGATGAGATGACCTTTGCCCAGCTCTATCAACTTAGGTGGGCCCCTTCTCCTTTGAGAGCCTCACTGTCCTTAGCTATCAAATGAAGTGATTAAACTAATACCTCATCTCTGCCTATAAAAATATAAATTCCTGGAGGGGAGGAAATAGTTCATTTTTGTCTTTCTATCCCCAAGAGCCTAGCATAGCTCCTGACCGATAGCAGATGTTTAATATATGCCTCATCTCGAAGGTCCTTTTCAGCTCCAAATCCCAAGAAATGTAAAACCTTAAGGATTCACCTGGTCCCTGAAATCTATTCCCTAAGGAGACACATGCTAGTTCTGCTCTCCATCCTTCTTGTATTTCAGAGAAGTGGAACACAGAAGAATCAAACTGAGAGAGAAACTAGGGAGGATCTTTTGGGAAAGGAGGAGGGAGGAAGTAGACACACTCTGTTCAGCTGTTCAGGCTGCCTGAGTGAGGAATTAAGTTGGAAGCTATCTCTTCTGGACATAATGTTAACAGACATACTATTTGGGAAGATCTATTTTGTCAATCGGCCAGTTAAAAAACCATTTCTTAATGGACTGGTCACTGGACCAAGCCCTGGGGATAAAAAGAAAGAGAAAAGGTAATTCTTGGTTTTAAGGATTTCACAATCTAATGGAGGTGACTACATGGAAACAAAGAAGCTACTTTAAGGATAAACAGAAAATAAATGACAGAAAGCATTGAGATTTTTTAAATCTTTTTTTAAGTTTTTTTTTTTTTTTTGCAAGGCAATAGGGTTAAGTGGCTTGCCCAAAGCCACACAGCTAGGTCATTATGAAGTGTCTGAGGTCGGATTTGAACTCGGGTCCTGTGCTCGCTTCGGCAGCACATATACTAAAATTGGAACGATACAGAGAAGATTCACAATGGCCCCCACGCAAGGATGACACTCAAATTCGTGAAGTGAACTAGGGTCCTCCTGACTCCAGGGCCACTGTGCCACCTAGCCACCTCCGAGATTTTTTTATCTTAATAGTCTTACTTTTTCAATTACATATAAAGATATTTTCAACATTCATTCTTGTAAAATCTGAAGTTCCAAATTTTTCCCCTCCCTTCCCCTCCCCCTTCCTAAAACAGCAAACTATCTGATACAGGTTATACATGCAACATCATGCTAAACTTATTTCCATATTGGTTACTTTGTGAAAGAAGAATCAGGAAAAAGAAAAAACATAAAAAACTGAAACATGCTTTGATCTACATTCAGGATTCCATAGTTCTTTCCATTGACATGGATGCATTTTCCATTCCCAATCTTTTAGACTTGTCTTTGTTACTGAGAGCTGTCTCACAAAACAGCGTCACACAGTGTTACTGTCACTGTGTACAATGTTCTCCTAGTTCTGCTCACGTCACTCAGCATCAGTTCATTCAGTGAAAGCACCGGAATTAGGAGAGATTGCAAAAGGCTTTCTGTAGAAGACAGGATCTTATCTGGCACTAGAAAGAAGCCAGTAAAGGCAGTAAGCCCAGAGGGAAAAGGAGCGCATTCTAAGCCTGAAGGGCAGCTAGTGGAAATGTCTGAAATTGGGAAAGGGAACAGCCAATAGGAGAGTATTGCTGAACCACTTAATACAGATCAGAAAACAAGCCATAAGAAGACTGGAAAAGTACAAGGGAGCTAAGTTATGATGGACTTTGAGCATGAAACAGGATTTTGTTTTTGATCATAAAGGCAATACAGAGCCAATGGACTTTATTGAATTGGGGGCATGATACAATTGGACCTGCATTTTAGAAAAATTGGACCTGCATTTTAGAAAAAAACACTTTTGTGACTTAATTGAGTTTGAATTGAAGAGAATTGGAACAGGTAAACCCTCAGTAGTCCATTGCAGTAGTCCAAGCATGAGATGAGGACCTCTGCCAAGATGGTAATCAGTTTCAGAGGAGAGAAGGGGAGAAGTTGAGATATAGTACAAAGGTAAAATTCCCTTCAAAATAGAGAGCTACTTTGGTTTTGATCGGGTATTTTAAAGATTATGCAAACTGCAAATAAAGGAAAGTTTAATATAAAATGTACTGTTAAATTTGAAAGGTATACTGTGAAAAATTGGAATAATTGTTCTGAAAATTATCATTCTGCTTTCTGTATTTTAAATTTTAAGAAATTACTTAGACAGGAAGTAATGTGAAAATGTTCTTTTGCTACTTTTGAGTAATTTATCAAAATCTGACTACAGTTTGAATAAGATTATGAAAGTTTTTTTATTTTTAAGGTAAATTGAAAATTATATATACATATATGTGGGCTGATCTGTGCAATGTAATTAAAATCATATTAATTTAAAATAAGAAGTTTTTAAGGTTTTAAAATGCAACATTGTGATCATGGTATTTTGAGTATCTTAAATATTCTAATATTAAGAAAAATGGGTAAGTGATTGTAACAGCTAGGCTTATTAGGACAGATTCTCTCATAAACTAAACAGTGGGGATTTGGCATTGTGCTGTTGACCACAAACAGAATACATCTCTAATGGAGTGCTTATGTATTATTGCTTATTTCAATTCCATTGTAACTAAAATAATGACTATATCTGGCCCTAAAGTTTAACTCTTATTGAGTCTCTCTGACCGGTCTTATCTCAAAGGAACTTAAACAATTGACATCTAATTCTTCAGGGTGGTCAGAAACACGACTTGTGTGTTTCGTAGTTCCTGAAAAATGGGGGAATAAGAACGCTTTGGGAGGAAACTCTTCCTGAGTTTGGAAAAAATTAGGGATTTAGTAAGACTTTTGCTGAGGGAGCATGTTATGTTGAAAACTACATGTTTTCTGCAAGCTGTGCCTATTATTTAGTTGGTGTAGGTTCATTTATAGGGTATTTAGGGGGAAAACTAACAATAACAGTAACTATAATTAATCCCTTGTGAAATTCGCATTTTGGCCCAAATGTGGTCCAAAATATCCAGCACTGGGATGAAAGGGGAAAAAAAATCAGCATCAAAAGAGTTAAAGGACAGCGTGAAATTCTTCCATTATGATGAAATTGTAAAATTTTAAGAAAACTTTATATGCATTTCTGAGTATTTTTTTTTAGATTTTTCAAGGCAATGGGGTTAAGTGGCTTGCCCAAGGCCACACAGCTAGGTAATTATTAAGTGTCTGAGGCCGGATTTGAACCCAGGTACTCCTGACTCCAAGGCCAGTGCTCTATCCACTGTGCCACCTAGCCACCCCCATTTCTGAGTATTTTATAGTAAAAAAAAAAATCTTTTAAAAATGAGAAATTTAGAGTAATGGAATCAGCTTGTTATCTGATAAGTTCTCATGTGGAGACAAGGGATCTTAGTATTTTAAGGAGTCAAAATGAAGGTCTCCATGTTCAGACAGGATCTTAAAATTTCAGCGAAATCAAAATAGAGGTCACCACATGTTCACATAATGGAGAATTGAGGCGGAATATGTCTTTTCTGGAATAACGTTTAAAGACATACTATCTGGAAGATATATTTTGTCAATCAGTCTGTTAAAAAACCATTTCTTAATAGACTAGGCATTGGACTAAGCCCTGAGGATAAAAATAAAGACAAAAGATAATTCTTGGTCTTAAGGATCACAATCTAACTGAGGTGACTACATGGAATCAAAGAAGGATAAATGGAAAATAAATGGCAGAAAGAACTGAGATGTTTTTATCTTAATAGTTCTTTTCCATTTACATAAAAAGATATTTTCAACATTCATTCTTGTAAAATCGGAAATTCCAAGTTTTTTCCCCTCCCTTCCTTCCCTCCCACCTAAAACAGCAAGCAATCTGATACAAGTTATACATGTAAAATCATGTTAAATATATTTCCCTATTAGTCATTCAAATAGTTCTTGTGGAAAAATAATACTAAATATCTGAAATTATAAATCAAATTTCTTTAATATCTGGGAAATAAATCCAAGTGTAATTTGTTTTGGTCTCATTTTAAATGAAATTTAGCATTATTGTTGTCATACTATATTAGGTTTTGCAATCAAAAATGATCTAGTTCCTCGTAAGTTTGGGGTAAAACGAAGATACCCATTAACGCTACTACTATTCAATGTTATATTAGAAATGTTAGCTTTAGCAATAAGAGAAGACAAAGAAATTGAAGGATCAGAATCAGTAATGAAGAAATAAAACTCTCACTCTTTGCAAATGATATGACAGTATTCCTAGAGAAACCTGGAAAATCATCTTAAAAAACTACTGGAAACATTTAAAACTTTAGTAAGGTCACAGGTCACAAAATAAACCCACAAAAATACTCAGCATTTCTACATATTACTAATAAGATACAGCAAAAGATAAAAAAGAGAAATCCCATTTAAAATAACTTTGGACAACATAAATACTTGGGAGTCTACCTGCCAAGGGAGATTCAAGAAACTCAATGAAAACAACTATAAAACATTTTTCACACAAATAAAATCAGATCTAAATAACTGGGCAAATGTCAATTGCTCATGGGTAGGCTGAGCTAATATAATAAAACTAACAAGTCTATCTAATTTGATGCCATACTAATCAATACTGAGAGCGATAATTACAACCCAACACACAAAAGAGACAGGCTGTGGGATCATCTTTTCACTAGACTGAATTTAGCAGCCCCCAGGGTAAATGAGCAGCCTTTTAAGGACCATATTGTTCACCTCCTGGTGTAAGGAAGGGGCTTGAAAAGGTGCCCTGAAAATTGTCTTCTTCATGCACTCCTGGTCTACTTGCCATGGCAGGCAGGGGTCTTAATCCCTTTGGTAAATTGGTAAATTTAGTCTTCCTTTAAACTTTGCAGTTCTTAGACAATGAAATCAAAGCTATCTATAGTCATATGAAAAAAAATGCTCTAAATCATTATTGATTAGACAAATGCAATTTAAAACATCTTTAATATGACTAGAGGATAAGGATCAATGTTGGAGGGGATTTGGGAAATTTGGGACACTAGGGCATTGTTGGTGGAGTTATGAACTAATCCAGCCTTTCTGGAGAGCAATTTGAAACTGCCCAAAAGGCAATAAAAATGTGCATTTTCTTTGATCTAGCAATACCACTACTGGGTCTGTATCCTGAAGAGATCATGAAAAAGGATAAAAATCCCATGTGTACAAAAATATTCATAGCATCTCTTTTAGAATTGGAAATTAAGAAGATGCCCCTCAGTTGGGGAATGGCTGAACAAATTGTGGTATATGTATGTGATGGAACACTATTGTTCTATAAGAAGTCATGAGGGATGGTATTTGAGTAAAGCCTGAAACTTCATGAACTGATGCTGAATGAAAGGGTAGAGTCAGAAGAACATTATACCAACTAACAACAACATAGGGTGATGATCAACCAGGATGGACTTGTTCATTTCAGCAGTACAATAATCAAAGATAATTTTAAAAGTCTTTTTTTTAAAGATTTTATTTATTTTGAGTTTTACAATTTTTCCCCTAATCTTACTTCCCTTCCTCCACCCCCACCCCCACAGAAGGCAATTTGTCAGTCTTTACATTGTTTCCATGGTATACACTGATACAAATTGAGTATGATGAGAGAGAAATCATATCCTTACAGAAGAAACATAAAGTATAAGAGATAGCAAGATCAGGCAATAAGATATCAGTTTTTTTTCTAAATTAAAGTCCTTGGACTTTGTTCAAACTCCACATTTCTTTCTCTGGATACAGACAGCCCCAAATTGTCCCTCATTGTCGCACGGTTGGAATGAGCATGCCCATCAAAGTTGATCATCACTCCCATGTTGCTGTTAGGGTGTACAGTGTTTTTCTGGTTCTGCTCATCTCACTCAGCATTAGATCATGCACATCCCTCCAGGCTTCCCTGAATTCCTTTCCCTCCTGGTTTCTAATAGAACAATAGTGTTCCATGAAATACATATACCACAGTTTGCTAAGCCATTCCCCAATTGAAGGACATTTCCTTGATTTCCAATTCTTTGCCACCACAAACAGGGCTGTTATGAATATTTTTGTACAAGTGATGTTTTTACCCTTTTAAAAGTCTTTTGATGGAAAACAACCATATCCAGAGAAGCCACTGTGGAATATAAATGAAGACCAAAGATTTATTATCTTCAATTTTTAAAAGTTGTTTTTTTTTTTTTTTTCTTCATTCATTTAGATTTGATTCTTCTCTCACATGTTCAATATTGATCTATATTTAACATGATTATAAATAACGAGCCTATATCAGATTGCTTTCTGTCAGGGGGAAAGGGGAGGGGAGAGATGGAGGAAGAAAAATTGTAAAACTCAAAACCTTGCCAAAAAAATGATTGGTAAAAACTACTGTCCGATGTAATTGGGAAAAAAAACAGAAAAATATAATATTTAAATTTTTAAAAATAAAGAAATAGTAATCTAGTCGACAAACTTATATCCCTCCCAAAGGACTGAATAACAGGCTCATGACAATGAGATTGCCACTTGCAGAAAAGCACCAAACCACTATAATCAGTGCATATGGTTCTACCATGATGAACCCTGATGAAGTCAAAGAAAGATTTTATGAAGACCTGAAGACCTTCCTCATCAATGTGCTAAAAGAGGACAAGCTCATAATTCTGGGTGACTTTAATAGGCAGAGACTAATGTCAGGGGAGTCCTTGAGAGAAATGGAGTCAGAAAGAGTAGTGATCACCTGCTACTGAAGTTGTACATCTTATGACTTTCTCTCATCACTAACACTGTCTTCCATTTACTTAAGCACAATAAACTTCATTGATACACCCTTGTAGCAAACATTGGTATTTTATAGACTATGTCGTTGTAAGGAGAAGAGACAGATAGGATGTTGGAGTGATGAAGGTGATGTGTGGCACAGAATGCTGACCAATCATAGACATGGTTGGCATTTAATATAAATGTTTGTTGAATAGAAGGGAACAAAATTAGCAGAGATAGAGATGTAACAATACAGGATCTGGGGGGATGGGGCAGAGGGTCTTTTAATGTATTGATCAAGGAAGGCTGGAATGGACATGGAGAGTTCGATTACGAAGAAGAGCCCTGAAATGGTCAAGATTCAGACCAACATGGACAAGGACCAGAGATTACTAGTGGGACATTGATCCAAGGGACAGGAAATGGGTGCCCCCAGTCATCCCTCGGGCCCCTGGCCAAGTCCAGTACTCTTTGTTCAGGACTAAGAACTTATTGCCCTCTGATGGGTCTATTGGGCTCTGCTGGGGACTCTGTGTTCTACTCAGTCCTCAGCAGGAGTGTCCATAATCCCCAGAGGGCCCCAGGAAATCTGCATGCCTCTCAGGACCACACTGACTCTGCCAGGTTTCCAGACCGAATCTCACGTATAAACCCTGAGTCCAGGACTTAAAGTCAGAGAAGCTGGATTCAAATTTTGCATCAATGCTTAGTGTTTAATCTGGTGGTCTGTAAAATGTGAAGAGGGGGGCAAGGTTAACCTTTGAAGTCCCTTCCCTCCCTACTCTCAATCCTATGACCTTCTGATCTCTTCTTACCAAGGGAGACAGCTTCTTCCTGGGTTCCCTCAGCTGTCACTCAAGGAGCTCTCCTCTGCCTAAATCCTGTCCATGAACAAGAATTTATTAAACTCCTTGGCATTTGAACAACTGGCCAACTCACCTACTATAGGACAGGCAGGATGTCTGGTTAGGTGAGTCAGAGAATCTGAAGGAATTCACCAAAATACTGACAATCATTTAGCCAAGCAAATAGGTTTATTGGACACTGACCAGTGGTGGGCTAGAGAGAGGAGAGTCTAGCAGATATGCAGGGTAAACTCTTCTATGTTTATAGCATGAAGTAAATAAGTCTTCTCTGGCCTTCGCATACATATCCCATGCCCATCGAGGTTCCTTGCCCTCATGCTGATGAGGCAACTCTTTGGGAATATACAAAAGACTGGAGTCCAGGGTCTTACAATACAACTGGCACAATTTTTAACAATTTTAGCTTAAGCTAACTGACATATTTGGTCATTTTTCCTTAAACTATACAAAGGTGTCATTGTATTTTGAAGCTTAGGCATCCTAGTCTCATCATTTCCCCCCTTTACAAACAAGAAAATGAAGTGCTTTTCTGGAGACTATGGACAAAGATCATTCTTCTGAAACTGTTTCAGACTGAGAATAAATAAAAAATTGTCCCTATAAATGTTGTAGTTTAAAAGACATAGCAGCTTTATCCAAGTAGGAGGTGGGGTCAGGTAATTTTTAAGGAGAATGTATTTGATTGTGTCCGCTGGGAATGTTAACTGAGGCAACTAAGAAGCTAAGGGGGGGACACAAAGGAGAGCAGCAAGTAAGAAGCATAAGAAGATAATCAAAGGGGCAAGTAAAGAGACAAGCCGTGTCTTGAAGGGGGAGGGAGAGAGAGGGACATCCATTGTTTAGAAGTAGCTTCAGCAACAGAGATGATGGATTGGATCTAACTTGATTGGTTGACATAGACACAGCACTCCTTATCTAAGAAGGCACGAATACTACCCTGGTCAGCAGTAATGACATCCTTGGCACATCTGATCTGCAAAACCATGGCACCTAAGACTTGGTGTTGGAAATCTAAAATCTCAAAACTAGAAATAAAGTAGTCATTGACTTGTGCATTTGCTTATGAGGATTGTGTGTGGGTTACGCATCCAATGCCCATACCACAACTCTCCAGGGTAGCAAGGCCAACAAAAAAAGGAAGAAAATGAAGAACTCATTGCCTTCTATGGAAAGGCCTGAAAATATAGGATGGCAAGGGACAGGCATTGAAGTATTAAGGATAGATAGATGAGGCAGGAGATTCACAAGGGTACATATTCCAGACCAAAAAGGAGGAAGAATATGATATAGACTAGTCCCATAGAAAAAGGAGAGACCAGTAGAATTGGGAGGTGAGAAAGAGAAAGAAATATGAGCTGTGTATTTTAGACTGGTGGAACTGAAATCTTTGAAATTAATTCTTGAATGTGACATAAGGAAGATCATAGAAGGGTGAGGGTCTGGATTGAATGAAGCATCCCAAAGTCTACTGGGAGTAGTGTTGTCAAATCTCCAAAGATATTCCCTGGTTAAGTCCCAAACCATGGGACTGGTGGTGTTTAAAAACTTGCAATCATCCTGCTGTCATTTTGGTCCTCTTCCAACATGAAAGACAACAACATAATATAAGCACCTAATATATGTAAAGTCTCCTCCCAAATCACTGCCTTATCATGGTGGAGGGTCTTAATGAAACTTTGAACTATACAGTACAGGGTTATCAAAGGTGAATAAGTCACACTGGAGAGTTCTAGAGAATAAAAGGGTTCTAGTGAAAAAAAGAAAATGGCAGAACACTGCATGTTTACCAAAAATCAAAACCAAAAAACAACAACCCATGAACAGCATAAAATTTAAAAAGCTGCTCAAAGTAGAGTTTGACCTCCCTATACTGAGCACATGAATAAATCTTCATTGATCTCCCTTCTGTACCTATCATTTCCTCATCCCAGCAGCCTCTTGTGTCACAAGGGCAAATAGGCTCTGAATCCCTTCCAATGCAAATTCAATCCAGTCCAACATCCTGACTCCAAGCCACATTGATTTCGGTATCTTGGAAGAACCTAGGAGAGGGGGTGAGAATAGACTGACAAAAGTGGGAGGAACTAGATGAAAAAAAAAACATCTTCAGGGACTCTCTGTTAGAGCTGTGAACCAATCAGTTGAGTATTTCTGGAATACAAATGAGATCTATTTCCCAAGGTTTAGAAACTGCCAGTTTTGCCAAAATTGAGAAGGTGGTCAAGGTTGCTGGAGAATTCAGGGAGGGGAATTGGGGAGAGCTGAGCCCTGTTTGATGAAGAGCTAAGATGTCAAGAAAATAAAAACTTGTCATTCAATGAAAAATTAATGTGTAAAAACTTTCTATTTTGTTTTCTTTTATTTTTAATTACTCAGCTGTTCTTCCAATTATATGTAAAAAGTCTTCAAAATTCATTTTTGGAAAGTTTTTTCCTTCTCAGCCTTCCCTCCCATTCTTCCCTCTTCCCCTCTAAGATTACAAGTAATTTCATGTAGGTTATACATGCAGAATCATGTTTCACATGTTTCATATTAGACATGCTGAGAAAGAGGAGTCAGAATAAAAGAGAAAAACTCGAGAATGAAAACATAAAACAAATTTTTGAAAGTGAAAATAGCATGCTTTGATCTCCATTCAGACACCATGGTTCTTTCTCTGGATGTGGATGGTATTTTCTGTCACAAATCTATTAGAATTGCCCTTTTCAAGGTTTTTTAAATAAATAATTTTTTAAAAATAAATTTTATTGAAATGTTGGTTTTTCTCTATCATCAGGATTTCAACCAATATTCCTCCACACTTCTCCTAGAGAATCATCTAAGATAGGAAATCATTTTGATCAAATGCATGAAGAACAGAAATGTCAGTAAAACTGATAAAAACATATCAACAAAATACCATTACCAAGAAGCTTCCCTTATGTGATGAACTGCCTTTCCATTCAGCTCACAATTAGGAGGGGGAAAAAAAGATGGATTGAAAGAGGAAGTGCATCTGCAGAAAGCCCTCCATGGAAATATTCCAAGTGATTATCCCATCATTTCTGCTGGTCACTGGCAGATTATAGAATCTAAGTACACAATGATTGCCTAGGTTTTCCTACAGGCATTGGAAAATCCCCCAACTCAACCCACAAAGGCAAAGGTCAGGAAAGGAACGGCAGCTGAAACACAGCTCTGTCTCCACCTATCCTGCAAAGTCTGGATTCCTAATCTCCCACATGTTGTAGTCAGTTGGAAGCTTGACATATTGAAGAGAAATTTCCATATCTTCCAATTGTCCTGGGATAAACTAGCATGGTAACAAAGAAGGCAGAAGGAAACCTTCATCAGAATGCATTTCACCTCCATTTCTCTCTGGGTGACCTGATGATGACATGTGGATAGCATCATCAAAAATGAAGCCTGAAAATAATGCTTCAGGATCTTTCCATTGACCTTTTGCTTCACATTCTTTGTGCCATCTTCTTCACTTCTATACTTCTCTTCTTTCCACTTCTCTCTACAATTTCTTTTGTGGTTGAGCTCATACTTAAGTTGCATGTTGTGAAGATGGTAGAAACTTGCGTACATTCTTTGTTCTTGGAATTGTTGTAGACATCACTGGAATGATGATCATGGTTGTGATGGTCACGTAATCAGTGCTGCTGTTATCTTTGTCCTCGCTATCATCAGAATTGTCACCATCACTGGCATCACTGCTGTGGTCTCGTAGAAAGGTGGGAGGTCAGAACACATAAGGCTATCTTCCTAGTCTTCAAAATGTCCTGCAACAAACTGTGCAGAAATTTGCATGAGCAGTCCCTGAGAGGCAGCAGGCTTCCCTTTGTTGGACGTCTCCAGCACAGACTGAATTATCGTCTATCCTGATTCCTTCTGTGCAAGGCCTACTACTACCTCACACTCAGATCCTGCAATTCTGGGGCAAGGTTCAACTCTTCTCCCTTAGGAATTCCTTTAGGGGAAGAAGGCAAAAAAACACTGAAGGCTGGAATTTTCAACAAACTAACCTCAGAGCAGATAGCTTTTCTCAGTCCTGTAAAAACTGTCTAAAAAAGGCTCTGAAAATCACAGAATGTCAACATTAGAAAGAACCCTAGAGATCACCTCTAATCTACTAATTTTGCAGGTGGGAAAACTAAAGCCCAGCAAAGAGCATGGACACTCACCTTAGCAACAATGGAGACCAGAGTTCAAGTCATTGCAACCTGAAAATGGGACTGCTAGAGCTACAAGGGATCCTGAGAAAGCTAATTTTCTACTTCTTTGACATAAAGGAGAAGTAACTAGCCAATGTGGTGCCCGGAAGTCCCTTTGGGGGGGGGGGGAGATAGAGGAACAGTGCAAATGTCAATAAAATGCAAATTCCTTGGAGGCAGGAACTGTTTCTTTTGTGTCCTTGTATCCCAAACCCCATCATAGTTCCAGGCCTATTATCAGGGCTTGATAAATGACTACTAAATCAAATAGAAATTATTTGAATTGAAGAAAAAACTACCTGAGGCTACCCTTCTTTTGGGGTCCCAAGTTTGGCTCCTTTTGTCATTCGGGGGATTGGAACTTCCTGTTGCCCATCAATCATACCAACCTCCTCTCCCATTGAGAAAGGACCCTGTGGTCCCAAGAAGAAAGATCTGGTCCAAGATCTCCCAGACAGTCTCAGGAACCACAGCTAGGATTTGAACCCAACTAGAGAGAGGTAGCAGGTGAAAAGAGAATCAAAAGATCTGGATTTGAATACCAAACCTGCCACTTCGGAGGCTCAGTTTGCACAACTGTATAATGAGTGGATAGAGATGAAATTGTTGAGTTGTATAATCCTACTTCTGATTTTCTGTATTCTTTCTCATGATTTCACAATCTCTTCTTGAAGTCTTCCCTCATCCTCCCTCAGTAATTTCCTCCCTATGAGAGGAATCTGGACTTGGTGTGAATCTCTCTGAAATCTTACTGGAACAGTGACTGTTAATGTTTTCCATGATGGGTGTCCATCTCAGCCCTATTGGGCAGTCAGTTCCACCAGGACCTGAACCTAGTGCTAGCCACACAATAAAAACTAAATTAAAATGCTTCTCCAGTCAACCATTAAAAAATCATTGAATAAAGGGGTGGCTAGGTGACACAGTGGATAGAGCACCAATCCTGGAGTCAGGGGGGCCTGAGTTCAAATCAAGACTCAAACACTTAATAATTACTTAGCTGTTTGGCCTTGGGCAAGCCACTTAACCCCATTTGCCTTGCAAAAGGGAAAAAAAACTTTAAAAAAGCATTGAATAAGTGCTTACTATGGGCCAGTTGCTGTCAAAGGAGAATGGACTAGATGACCTCAAAAATGAACTTACTACTTCCTGGGCCTCTGTGTCCTCATATGTAAAATAGTACCAACAAAACAGATAGTTTCAAGGTCCTTTCAGTCTCTAGATCTGGGAATCCTATAGGCCTATGACCCTGTGTTGTTCTAATCAGAGCTAAGACTTGGGAGAAAACAGAAAGCAAAGAAAAAAGAATTCCCCAACCCTATGAAAACTTCCCATCCATGGGACCTCATGGGACCTCATGGGACCTCATGGGACCTCAGAGAATCCTTTATATATTTATGTACTACATATAAAGTATATAGTAGTGGGAAGAGGGATACCAAAGCTTTAGCCCTTCTCTTGAAGACTTTTCAGCCCATGAAAGAACAAGTTCTCATGGCCCTGGTTTTGGAGTGAGGAGGCCTAGGTCTGATTTCCAGCTCCCAAACATCCTAACTGTATGACCTTCAGCAAGTCCCATCCCCTTGGAGCTTCAGTTAGCCCCAAGATCACATGAGGGAGTTAGACTTTGGAAGAGACTCGAAAAAGGATTGGGGAGGTTGGGTGTGTTCCTCCCTCCATCCCTTCTGCCAATCTCAGTCTCCAATCACAGGACACTAGTAAAGTTTGAGTTCGTCCTGTCCTTGGTCCTTTCTGCAGAAGGGGTCTAAAGGGCTATTAAATCAAAAAAGAAACACACTTCATTGCTTTGGATACATAAGAGCAACAAGAGGAAAGGGATATTTCCAAAGTTTCCAATTGTATCAAAGTGGATGGAGCTGCCTACCGGAGTGGGTGATCCCCATTCATGGAAGTCTTCAAATAGAGGCTGGAAAACTTGATGTCTCTAATGATACTGAGATTCTGGCTCAGATAGTTTGAACCAGAAGCCTCTGGGGACCCTTCTAGCTTTGATTCTTGATGATCTCTAACTCTGACAGTCCATGACAGGGAAGGGGAGAGTAGAGAAGTTTCTGCCCCAGCAATTCCTATGAGGACAAAGAGTTCATTCCCTAGAGGGGCCAATCTGTTCTTTGGTCGGAAGGTTGGGGTGGGGGGAATTTGGGGCTCCTGGATCCTCAGTGGAAGACAAAAGAACAACCAATAATCTTGCAGTAAGATCAGCCCAGCCCATGTTAACTCCAGGAATAGGAAATAATGTTCAAGAATAGGTTGTTCCTGCCCTCAGGGCTAACATTGAGTCTTCTCTTAATTACACTGATCATTCATCTGCCAGAATTCTTGCAGATTTATGCTATTCTCTGCATAATCCAAATGAGAAAACTAAGCCCACTGGGGAGAAATACCTACCTCTTTTCCCTCCCCAATCCCCATGGCAGCAAGTGATCTGGGATAGATTATACAACCTATACAATTATACCATAGTATTTAACATATTTCCATATTAGTCATGTTATAAAAGAACTAAAAAGGGGGGGGAAATAATGAGAAAGAAAAAAACATAAAACCAATTTTAAAGAATTGAAATAGTATGCTTTGGTCTTCATTCCAACTCCAAAGTTCTTTGTCTGATTGAGGATGGCATTTATTCATCACAAGTCTTAAAATTATGTTAGTTCACTATATTGCTGAGAAGAGCAAAGTTTATCATAGCTGATCATCAAAATTACTGTTAATGTGCACAGTGTTCTCTGGGTTCTGCTCAGTTCATTCAGAATTAATCTATGTAAATCTTTCCAGTTTTTACTTAAATCCTCCTGCTCATGATTCTTACAGAACAATAGTACTACATCACATTCATGTACTACAATTTGTTCAGCCATTCCCCAATTGATGGACATCCCCTCAATTTCCAATTTTTTGTCACTACAAAAGAGCCACTAAATATTTTTGTACACGTGGTCCTTTTTATCTTTGTTAATGTCATTCTATTTTTTTCAGTTACATGTAAAGATAGTTTTCAACATTCATCTTTCTGTAAGCTTTTGAGTTCTACCTTTTTCTTCCTCCCTCCCTTCGCCCCCTCCCCATGTCAGTAAGTAATCAAATGTAAGTTATTTTGCACAATCATGTTTAATATTTTTCTATCTCAGTCAAGTTGTGAGAGAAGAATCAGAACCAAAGGGGGAAAACAATGAGGAAAAAAATAAAACAAATTTTGTGAAAATAGTACGCTTTGGTCTGAAATTGAGATGCCCTTGTTATTTCTCTAGATGAGGATGGCATTATCATCAGTACTATATTAGGGTCAAATGTCATAAAAGGAATGAGGCAGAACTCCTCTTATTTTTTTAGATAGTTTATGTAAAATTGGAGTTAATTGTTCCTTAGATGTTTAGTAGAATTCACTTGTAAATTCATCTGCACCTAGAGACATTTTCTTGGGAGTTTATTGATGGTTTCTTCAGTTTCTTTTTTTTTTTAGGTTTTTTTTTCCAGCAATGGGCTTGCCCAAGGCCACACATATAGGTAATTATTAAGTGTCTGAGGCTGGATTTGAACTCAGGTACTCCTGATTCCAGGGCTAATGTTCTATCTACTATGTCACCTAGCTGCCCCACAATTTCTTTTTTTGAAGTTAAGTATTTTATTTCCTCTACTGTTAATTTGGGTAGTTTGTATTTTTGTTAATATTCATCCATTTCACTCAGGTTATCAAATTTATTGACATACAGGTGAGTAAAATACCTCTGAATTATCTCTCTAATTTTCTCCTCACTGGTGGTTTTTCATTTTTGATACTGGTAATTTGATATTCTTCTTTCTTTTTTATTAACCAGATTAACCAAAGGTTTATCTATTTTATTAATTTTTTTTTCATAAAAACAACTCTTAGTTTTATTTATTAGATCAATGGTTCTCTTGCTTTCATTTTTTAAATTTCTCCTTTGATTTTCAAAATTTCTAATTTGGTATTTAATTGGTAATCTTTAATTTTTTCTTATTCTAGTTTTTTAAGTTGCATACCCAATTCATTGATCCCATCTTTTTTCTATTTTATTCAAATAAGCATTTAGAGATATAGAATTTCCCCTAAAAACTGTTTTGACTGCATCCCATAAATTTTAGTATAATGTCTCATTGTTATCATTTTCTTGAATGAAATGATTATTTCTGTGATTTGTTGCTTAATCCATTCATTCTTTCAAATTAAGTTATTTAGTTTCCAATTAATTTTTAGTTTAGCTTTCCATGGTGCCTTATTACATATAGTTTTTATTGCATCAATATCTAAAAAATATGCATTTATTATTTCTGGCTTTCTGTATTTGATTGTAAGGTTTTTAATGCCCTAGGACATGGTCAATTTTGCTATAGATGCCTACACTTGCAGAGAAAATGGTATATTCTTTTCTATCCTCACTTGATTTTCTCCAAAGGTCTATCTTATCTAAGTTTTCTAAGATTTTATTCACCTTCTTAACTTCCTTCTTATTTATTTTGTGGTTAGATTTATCTACTTCTGTGAAAGGGAGATTGAGGTCCCCCACTATTATAGTTTTCTTGTCTATGTCTCTTTGTAATTCATTCAACTCCTCCTCTAAGAATTTAGATACAATACCTAGGTGCATTTATCTTTAAAAACGATTTAACTTCATTGTCTCTGGTGCCTTTTAAGAAGATATAGCTTCCTTCCTTATCCCATATAATGAGATCTGTTTTAGCTTTTGCTTTCTGGTTCACTATCCGTGATTTTTTACTTCCACTGAAGTATAATATATTTTGTTCCACTCTTTTGCTTCTACCTTGTGTGTATCTCTCTACTTCAAAGCTGTTTCTTGTAAACAATATATGGTAGGATTCTGGTTTTTAATCCATTCTTCTATCCATTTCTGTTTTATGGGAGAGTTCATTCCATATTTACAGCTGTTTACTAATTCTATATTTCCCTCCATACTATCTTTCCCCATTTATACTTTTCTCTTTCCTTTCCTTTCCTCTTATTCCTCCTTACTAATATTTTGCTCCCTTTCCCCTTTAATTTTTCTTTTAAACTTTTAACTTTGTTTCCTTTCACTTATACCTTTTTCTTCTCTTTTTTCTCAGTCCCTTCTTCCCTTTTTTTCCCCTTTTCCCCTCTACTTCCCTGTAGGGTAGGATAGATTTTTTTTAAACCCAGTGGAGAATAAATGCTATTCCCTCTTTGGACTAAATAAAATTTACTCAGTGCTCATAGCCTCCCTTCTTTTTTTCTCCTATAATAGGTCTTTGTGCCTCTTCACCTGGCTAATGCCTGTTCTTCTCCTAGAATAGTCCTTTTTATGTTTTTATTGTCTGTACTTGTACTTTCATCCCCTTTGTCAAAATATACTCCTTTTATCTGAACTGATAGAAGTACTATTCTCAATAGGTGATTGATTGTTTGATTGCTTCAGTGATAAACAGCATTGTCTCATAATCACTAAGTACCCTTCCCTCTTCTGTCTCATTAGAAATTAACTTCTCAAGAGTCATGAATCACATCAAATTATAATCATTTTATACCTTACTCCCTTTTCAAGTACTGTCCATGGAGGGACACACAATACTCATGAGTCAAAGAAACTTGCAAGTCAATAATTTCATGAACCATTTAACACCTCCCTCAAAAGCATATACCCTCCAGTTTGGGCGGCTAGGTGGTATAGTGGCTAAAGCACCGGCCCTGGAGTCAGGAGTACCTGGGTTCAAATCCAGTCTCAGACACTTAATAATTACCTAGCTGTGTGGCCTTGGGCAAGCCATTTAACCCCGTTTTCCTTGCCAAAAAAAAAACCTAAAAGAAAAGCATATACTCTCCATTGTAACCAAAGTGCCAAGAAAAGCAAAATTACTTCATGATATTTTCATGTCCAATCCTTCTAAATATATTCTCTCCCTCCAACTCTATAGTACTCCAACCATAGACCTGTAACTCTCCCCAACCAAAATATTGGGTAAACTCTAACACTGTCCCTTGAGCACACCAAACATGGTGCTTAAACCCTCATTAACTAAAGTATGAATTAAGATAAGATCACTTCCTAATGTCTTTATGTCCACCTCTTCTAAGTACTACAAACCTCTAGTATCTAGGTAAAGTCACTTCTTATTTAATTACCTATGAGAGCCTCTACGTACTTTGACACCTTGAAGGTGTCTCTCTTAAGAACTTCAGAATTGATTGTAAGGCATGGAAGAGACTGGCATAGAACTGCCCAGCAGAGGGTGCCCTCATCATAGGGCTGAGTTCTAAGAACAAGGCAGAATTAATGTAGCTCAAAGGAAATGTGAAATAACTAAGTAAACATCCCAGGCGTTCACCTGGACTATGTATGACTATCCTGTGGTAGAGCATTCCGAATTAGTATTGGTCTGATAGTTGGACATATTGTACTTTATCTCAAATATAGTGATGTCATTTTGGTCTTCTTTGATAAGGAAGGACAAGAACCAACCATATCCATATCCTCTAAGTACAATCTCTTCAACTATATTCAATCCTTTAAGTATCTTAAGAGAAATAACATTCTTAACCATTAACAAGCATTATCTTCGCTTGTAGGATTGTATACAATTTAATGTTCTTGACTAACATTTGTTTTTTTCCCCTTTCCATTTACCTTTTCATGCATCTCTTGAGTCTTATATTCAAAGATCAAATTCTCTGTTCAGTTCTGGTCTTTTTATCAGGAAATTTTGGAAGTCCTCCATTTCACTGAACATCCATCTTTTTCGAAACCCTTACAGAACATATTGAATTTTGCAGGGTAATAAATTCTTGGTTGTAATTCAAGATTCTTTGCCCTCCAAAATATATTCCAGGCCCTCTGATCCTTTAATGTTGAAGCTGCTAAGTCCTATGTAATTCTGATTAAGATTTCTTTATATTTAAATTTCTTCTTTTTTTTATTGGTTGCAGTATTTTCTCCTTTATTTGATAATTCTGTAATTTGGCTATGATAACCCTTGGAGTTTTTATCCTGCAATCTCTTTCTGAAGGGTATTCTGTGTTTTCTTTCAAATACTATTCTGTCTTCTTGATCTAATACATTGGGACAGTTTTCCCTGATAATTCCTGTAAAGATATTTTCCATGCTCTTTTTTTTCTTAAATCTAGACTTTCCAGAAGATCAATAATTCCTAATTATCTCTTCTGGATCTATTTTCCAGGTTGTTGCTTTTTCCTAAAAGATACTTTGCATTTTCTTCAAGTTTTTCTAGCTTTTGATTTTGTTGGTTGTAATCTTGGTATTTCATAGATGCATTAGTTTCTATTTGTACAATTTTAATTTTTAGGGTTTTATTTTCTTCAGTACTTAGTCTTTGTGTTTCCTCTTCTGGTTGATTAATTTTACTTTTTCCTGAGTTACATTCCTTTTCCAGTTGGTCGATTTTATTTTTTGAAGAGTTATATTTTTTCCACTTGTTTACTTTTACATTTACAGTCGATTTCTTTGATCCATTTTTCACAATTTTCCTGAATGACTCTCATTGATTTTTTTTCCATTTTCCTTCTTCCTCCCGTCTTTGGTTTTTAAATTCTTTTTTAAGCTCTTCTACAATGTTTTGGATTTGAGTCCAATTCATAATCTCCTTTGAGACTTCCCATGTATGAAATTTGTCACTGCTTTCTTCTAAGATGGCATTTTTATCATTTCTATCTCTATAGTAGCTTTCTATGATTAGCACTCTTTTAGGCTTTTTGGCTCATTTTGATTGAATTCTGCTCCTGGCCCATAGGGAGTATAGTTCTGAGCTTTTTGTGCTGGGACTGGGTCTGATCCTTGGTTTATCACTGGCCAAGATGTTGACTATACAACTCAGGTGCTGCCGATGCAGAGGTTTGTTTCCTCCTTTATGTCCAGGCTTTACCTATGCAGTGGTTTATTCCCTGTCTTTTGTCCCAGTGTTCCTAGGGTTCAGACTTTGGCATTGGAATCCTTCCTGATGACTAGCTATCTAGCTTCCAAGACCAGGGTTGCACTATAGCTGAATATCTCCCTCTGGTTTTCCTGTTCTCTCACCTAGCTTTACTTCCCCTTCTTCCCCTGCCCCCAAGAGACAGACCTTCACTGAAGACACATCACAATGTCTACAGTTGAAAACTTGCTTTGAGTTGGGTTTTTTTGGTGGGATCTGTAGCTTTGACGTCTGTGTAAAAGTTTCATTTAGGACTTCCAATTATTGAGGGTTTGTTTTGTAGCCTGCAACATTTATGAAAATCTTAGATATCTCAGTATCTTTGCTGAATCTCTGGGGTTTTCCAAGTAAACCACCATATCATCAGCAAATAGAGATGGTATTCTGTCCTCTTTACTTATTCTTATTTCCCTAAGTCTTTTCTCTTGCCTTATTAGTGTGGCTAGCATTTTTAGAACTGCAACAAGTATTAATGAGGAGATAAGCATTCCTGCTTCCTTCTATACTTATTGGAAAAGGTTCTGGAATCATTGCATTTGATGCTTGCTTTTGGTTTTATGTAGTGCTTTTTATGATATTAAGGAAAGATTCCTCTATGTCTATATTTTGTAGGATGTGCCATACCAAAAGCCCAAGAAACATTATTTCTGAGTAATATTTTATTAATTTTATTATGGCTAGCAGTTAATTAATTAAATCATGGTTGCTGACTTTTTCTCATAAACCAAAGATGAATTATAGAAGTTATTCAATGCTTATATGCCCTTGGAAGAGTGGGTGTACCTGACAAATGGAAATCAATTCTGATTGGTTGATAATTATTGAGAAGTAATATTATGAGTGATGGGCTTATTCTTATAAGGAAGTGGGACCAACTTCAGTGATGACATTCATGGACAAAGAGACTCATTTCAAGTCTGACTATGATCTCAGGCAACCTATACATAAGGATCTATCCTCCACTCAGTCAATGAACAATGATTTGTTGGTTCTTTCATTCTCAAAGAGGACCAAAATTACATCACTATGCTTGAGTCAAGTTACGGTGTATCAGATTGTGACTGATCAGATCAGTAGGCTCAACTGCAGATTGAACACAAATAGGCCATGTGAACAATTGGAGTAGAGTATCTAAATTTGTGAATCTTGGATTTCTTTTCAGGTATTACAATTCTGATTTGCTAATGGAGCACAGCATTCTCTCTGAAAAAGATATGACATGTTGGGCAGTATCTCCCATGCTGCACAATCAATTCCAGAGAGACTTTGAGAGTATCCTTATATAACTTTTTCTAATCCCCTCTTCTTCCTCCCCCTGCCCCCTATAGCACTTGACCTGTGTGAGTTCTCCACAAAATAGTCTTTTTGATAAACTTTCATTTGGCATTTGGACAATATGTCCAGCCCACTGGAGCATTCTCTGCAGTAGAATTTGAATGCTTGGAAATTTGGCTCAAGGAAGGACCACAATGTCTAGTATTCTAATTTTCTCTCTGAGCTTCAGAATTTTCCCAATTGAAATTGAAGTCATTTTCCTGACATGGTACTGGTATATTGTCCAGGTTTCACAGGCATACAACAATTGATCAGTGGTGAAGTCCTTGATTATTAGAAGTCAATTCCTCCCTAGCTAAATTTCCAAATAAAGAAGAGGTTTTGAATGTCATGAGGTAAAACAACTGCTGCTGATTCTATTCCAGCTGAGAATTACAAGTTGAGAGGTCCATTGTTCATACAAAGGCTGACTGAAATGTTCCAGGTCATATGGCAAAAGAAGCTTATCTCCCCCAGGAATTCAAGAATATCTCCATCATCCAGCTCTACTAAAAAAAGGGGGGGCAGGGGGCGGCTAGGTGGCTCAGTGGATAAAGCACCAGCCTTGGAGTCAGGAGTACCTGGGTTCAAATCCGGTCTCAGACACTTAATAATTATCTAGCTGTGTGGCCTTGGGCAAGCCACTTAACCCTGTTTGCCTTGCAAAAAAACCTTAAAAAAGGTGGGGGGGGGGGGAATAGATTGTCCTAGGACAATCACGTAAAGTCTCTCTCTTAGTTATGACTAAATTATGACTTGCCAGAGTCCTACTTAATAGACTAAACCTGCACCTGGAAGTTGGTCATCTATCTAAGAGTCCGTGTGACTTCAGAAAGGGTCAAGAAACAGTCAATATAATCTTTGCTGTTGGACAATTCCAGGAGTAGAAGAGACAATATTTGAAGATCTAACCAAGTCCTTTGATAGTGTCAGTCACAAGGTCTTATGGAAAATTATGTCAAAATTTGGTTGCCTGGAGAAGTTCATCAATTTTACAATGACACACTTGCGCAAGTTCTGAATAACAGATGATGTTTTCATGCTCTCCCAATGAACAATGGCAGGAGAAAAATTCCACCAAAATAAGATGATTGAGTCTTTGGGAAAGAAAGTTAGGCTTTGCATTGAGGAAAATAGGCAAAAATCTGGCAAAAAACAAACAACTAAATATTAATTGATTATAAATATGAGAGAGAAATAGATTTCTTTCCAGAGTTTTTAGCATAAACACATATTGTACTTTCTCAAAGACTTTTTACATATCTCTTGAAATGATTACGTGATCGGGATAATTTGATTTTTTTAAATATGTTTTATTATATTGATTATTTCCCCAATGTTTAATCATCCTTGACTACCTGAATATAAGTCCTTTGTTCACAATAAATAATTTCTTGGATAAATCATTGCAGCCTGTTTGATAGGATTTTTCTTAAAAATTTTTAATCAAATTTCATTTCATAACCCTAAAGTTTTCTTTCTGTGCTTTATTTTTCCCTATTTAAGTATTAGGACTCTCTTAAAATTATTCTGGAGGGATTTTTTTCTTTTTCAGTTATTGAGAATAATTTATAAAGCATAAGTACTGTATGTTCTTTAATGCTTTTGCTAAAATTTTCCTGTAAATATATCAGGACCAGGCATTTCCTCTACCCACCTATTCCTTTAGTAGTTCCCTTCTAGCTAGATTTAATTCATTTTCTAAGTCTGGATTATTTAAATCTCCATCTGGTCTTCTGATAGTTTGAGTATATTATATTTTTAATGCATTTGCCCATTTTTGGTGTTGTCAGTTTTGTTGGCATATAGTTATTTGGACTATATTCTGATTATTCTGGCATTTCTTCTGATATAGCTGTGACATCACCTTGCTCAATTGCTGCTTTGTTGATTTGATTTTCTACTCTTTAGTCATATTAGCTAAGGATTTATTAACTATCATTCTTTTCAAAGAACTATCTTTTAGTTTTATTTATCCTCCCTGTTTTTTTGTTTACAATTATCTATTTCTCTTCTAATTTTAAATATTTCCTCTTCTGGATTTATTTTAGATTTGTTTGTTTGTTGGCATTCTAATTTTTAAAAATGTCCATTCAGTTCATTATTATTTTCTTTTCATATTTTGCTAGTGTATGTTTGTAACATATTGTCACTGAGAACTATTTTAACTGCACCCCAAAAATTATCATTCTCTTTGGTGTAGCTATTAATTGCTTCTTTGATTTCTTCTTTGACCTATACATTGTTTAAGATTTCACTGTTAAGTCTCCCTTTGGATCTTGTGGATGTGTGATCTTTGAACCAATTTCTATTTTAATCCTGTTATGATCTGTAAAGGATACATTAATTATTTCTGCCGTTTTAACATTTGCTGGCAATTTCTGTAAAAGTTCTATGTATAGCCAGCTGGGTGCTGCAATGGATAGAGCACTGGCCCTGGAGTTGGGAGGGACTGAGTTCAAATCTGACCTCAGACACTTGCTAGTTGTATGACCCCACAAAAAGTCATTTAACCTTGATTGCCTCAAAAAATAAAAAAAGTGCCATGTGGTGCAGAGAAATTTGTATATTATTTTCCTGTCTTATTTAAAGGATGAACCATTCCTTTTGACTCTAGTCTCTCTAGTAATTTGTTTGGTTCCATAACTTTTCTTTTGCTTCTCTATCTGTAGACCTATCCAAAACTGTTGCTCTATTCTCAATTTCTTCTTATAACTCAAATAATATTTCTTTTATAAATTTGGATGCTAAGTCATTTGGAGTATATAATTCTATTGCTGATATTGGTTTGTTGTCTATGATTCCTTTCAGTATAATAAAGTTTGTTTTTATTTTTCTTTATAGAATTTCTGTTTTTGTTTTGTCAGGTAGCAAGATTACAATGCCTGCTTTTTTGAATTCACTTGATACAATGTGAATTTTTTTCTATTCCCTCGGTTTTATTTTTTATTTTGTTTTTTTTTAAATGTATTTCTTGTGAGCAACAGATTGAAGGAGTTTGTTTTCTTCTCTAATTTACCTCATTCATTTTATGGAACTGTTTAATCTATTCATATTTAACATTATAAGAGTTACATTTGCATTTTCCTTCATCAGTCTCTAACATTGGTTACCAAATTATGATTTTTTTCTCCTCTTCTGCTATGAACAATATAGTTTTTCTTCAGTTTCTTTACTTTAGTCTTTTTTTAAGGTGACCCTGTTCCCATTGACTCTTCCCCTCACCCCTGATTCTCTCCTTTCATTTTTTTTCTTTTTCCTTTTGGGATTTGAATATTGGTTTCCTTTCCTGTTTTTATCCAATTATATATTTCTTCCCTCTCTCCTTTTCCCCCTTCCTCAACAATTTTATATAATTTTACATTTTTTTTTCTGTGTGTATGTGTACCCAGGAAATTCCTTGAGGATAGGGTCTTTTTCATTTTTGGTTTTATGCCTCTGGCACCTAACCTAGTAAATGGAATATAATTAATATCTAATAAATGCTTTTACAGATAGAATTAAGTAGACTCCAGAACATTACCCTCATCATCACCACACTGATATTTCATGATGCTATCATAGGGATTATTATCTCCTTTTTGCATATGAGGGCACTGAAACTCAATTACCTAAATCTACAGGTAAATATGAACCCTAAATGAATACAAGGAGTAAGTTATTTGTTCAACCATCTCTGCCTCAAATAAGAGGTACCATTGTCTTTGCATCAAAGAAGGATTGAAGATTTGAGGAGGTCTAAATTCAGGACTGACCAAAGGGATAAAGTTTCCCAACTAGATCCCATTTCCCATCATCTCAGATGTCTTATTAAAAAGACAGGGACCCACATCCAGAAGCAATTTATTTACAAGGATTTTCCTCTTGGCCAATGGCTATAAGGCCAGAGACAAATGGTCAGACACTTTGGCTAGGTTTCAGTACATATCAGGCAGTGGCCAAAACCTCTAAAACATGGCAGCATTTCATAAAGAGATTCTTAAGCATAAAGAGATGCTTAAGCCTGGTGTGTGAGAGAGAATTGATCCATGGTACTGGTCTTTATCATTCAATACTTCTAAAGTAGGAAGTACAATCCCATCATATCCTCCAGCAATGATATGAGCAGCAAGGTGGCATAGGAGACAATGTCTGACCTGAAGTCAGGAAAACTTGAGTCCAAACCTGATCTCAGTTTGCCTCAGATTCCTTAACTATAAATTGGCGATAAAAATAACTCTTCTCTTTCAAGAAAACAACAAATGGAGTCACAAAGGGTCAGACACCTTTTTCTTGTAGCACATGCTTTGAGGAATCTACCCCACATTCCACTCATACTGACAAGTTGGTTTCCCAGAAAAACATGAATATCCTGCCCCAAATTAGTTCCAAGGGGTTGGAACTAACGTCATAACTCATGAAATCCCACCAGTGCCCCGCCCCATTGATTGTCAGAGATATCAATTAACCAGGCAGACTTAATGAGCTTCCACAAAGGGTTATGTATGAAGATGGTGAACTAATAATAGTTAATATAAAACAACCATCCCTTCCCTCCAAAGTGTTTGACATATTCTCCTTCAAGTCCACACTGAGTCCAGGAGAATGTAGGTTCTGCCATAGACAATATTTGGCAATGGATATAGTTCACCACTTCTAAAAGGCTATTTTGCTGAAATTTTCAAAATGTTCTCTTTTGGGTATGTCACAGTTTACTACTGAGCTCTTGATAGAGTCTCAAATTCTTATTTAATCTGTTCTCAACTTCTCATGAAAATATTCTCAGCTCTTCTGGGGCCACTGTTAGGACATCAGTGGGAAGATGAGAAGTCTAATATCCTACAATATAGTCAAAATGAAGCTAATTTAGAAGGTCCTTCTCTGGCCAAAAAAATAGGGGAGGGGGAGACTTAGGAGAAGGCTAGGGAATGATCTTTCCTGCTAAGCTGTTACTCCTCAAAGATGTGAATGGTGCTACTGGGTCTATACCCTGAAGAGATGATTAAAAAGGGCAAAAACAGCACTGGTACAAAAATATTCATAGTAGTCCTGTTTGTGGTGGCAAAAAAATGGAAATTAAGTGAATGTCCTTCAGTTGGGGAATGGCTTAACAGACTGTGGTATATGTATGTCATGGAACACTATTGTTCTATTAGAAACCAGGAGGGACGGGAATTCAGGGAAGCCTGGAGGGATTTGCATGAACTGATGCTGAGTGAGATGAGCAGAACCAGAAAAACACTGTACACCCTAACAGCAACATGGGGGTGATGATCAACCCTGATGGACTTGCTCATCCCTTCAGTGCAACAACCAGGGACAATTTTGAGTTATCTGCAATGGAAAATACCATCTGTATCCAGAGAAAGAAGTATGGACTTTGAAGGAAAACCAAAGACTATTACTGTCAAATTAGAAAAAATAAGTGTTATATTATTATGTCATTTTACTGTCTCATACTTTATGTTTCCTCCTTAAGGATATGATTTCTCTGTCATCACATTCAACTGAAATCAATGTATAACATGGAACCAATGTAAATACTAACAGAATGCCTTCTGTGGGGGTGGGGGGAGGGAAGCAAGAATGGGGGGGAAATTGTAAAACTCAAAATAAATAAAATCTTTCTTTAAAAAAAAGAATATGGATGGTGACATTTGTTTCATTAGGAGGGTATGGGGTATTCATGCAAAGTTACTTCAGTACAAGTTGCTCCAGTGGTCAAATGGAGGCCGGTGAGGTTAATGAGGCACAGGGCATTCATTTGGGAAGAATATACTTTGTTAGGGATTCTGCTTCTCAGGATTTAGTTGCCATTACTCTACATATGGCACATAATTCCTCTTAAGCAAAGGGGGTAGAAATAGTTTAGACACTAATTAATCCACCCTCTTGCTGGAAATCTCTTTCCTCTTCATCTACTAATCTTAAGGGATTTACAGTCTCCAGATGCTTAGGTGAAAAACACCCTCCCATGCTCTTACTCCTGATTCTCTCCCCTTCCTGAAACTCCATCTCAGCTCTGTTCTTCCCTTACTGTGTTCTCTAAAATTGCTGTACTAGGGTTAGTAAAATGCCCTTATTCCCATCTTTCCTTCCCAGTCTTCTTTGCTGGATCTTCATTTCTGCTCACACTTTAAGTGTGTGTCCCCAAGGCTCTCCCCTGGATCTTTTTCTCGTGTGGCCATGAATTTTTAGTGTTTGTATTCCATTCCACAGATTCGGATGCTAATTCGATATTCCCATAGGAACATAGAGGAGCCCAAATCAAATTTTCACTATTGTTCAGTTTTCCTCCCCACCCCACCCTCTACTTCCTCATTTGTGGGCAGGACTCCACCAATCTTTCAAACATCCAACTGACAATTTGGGGGTCATATGTTACCCTTCTCTCTTTGTCACCCCTGAACTAAAATGGTTATCATGTCAATTCTGCCTCCACAAGACCTCTCAAATATGTCCTATTTCCTCTACAAGCAGCTAGGTGTCACAGAAGATAAACCACAGTATCCAGACTCAGGAAAACCTGTGTTCAAATTCAACCTCAGACAGTTGGATCCAAGAGAAGTCTAACCTCTGTCTGCCTCTGTTTCCTGAAATGTAAAATGAGGAACTCAGATGTAAAAAGAGTTATTGTGAGGACAAAGTGAGATAATATTTGTAAAGTTAAATTTAATACAATATTTGGTACATTGTAGGTGATTAATAAATGCCTTTTCCTTCCATTTATTCACTCACCATCCTAGCTCAAGCAGAAGAGATCTCCTAGCTTCTATCTAGTCTCTCCTCTCTCCAGTCTATACACAGATTTCAGAATAGTCTTCCTTTGCCAAGAAAACTTCTGGAATACCTTATCATCTCTAGAGCAAAATTTTAAAAACTATCCTATTTCCCCATGCATAAGATGCTTCCATGTATAATACATACTTTAATTTGGGGCCCCGAAATTTGAAAAATAATGTATTACATAAAGTTGAACTCAAGTTTTATTCATCATGAAATTCCAGGACCTTCTGCTCATAGCTTTCAGGCATCTTTTGGGCAAGTCTGTACATAGAGGCATGCTCAGTTCATTCTGTTTCATGAACTGGAAGCAACCATTGTGTCATCCTTGGAAATCAGTTACTTCTTTTTCATCAGCAATTCTTCTTGCCTCATGCTAAAGCCATCTTTGTGGACACAGGAATTCCAATAGCCTTTTTCCTCTTCAATCAATATCTTCAATTTTCTCTCTAATTCTGCCCTATTGGCTGCCTTGCCGTGCATGGCCTTCTTCTGCCAGGATGTTTTCAGTAGGGTTTCTTCTTCCCATAGCCAGTCTCAGATTGTTTTCTCAGTTGGAGGAGGACCAAACTGACATTCGGCAGCATGATTTCTATTCATTTTGGCAAACTGAATCATTTTGAACTTAAATTCATCACTGGATGAAAATCTTTTCTGAACCACTTCTGGGCAAAACATGGCAAAATGTCATCTGACTTACTGGTAACAAATGCAAAACAATGAGCACGAAGACAACAAGCATGAAAAAGCAGGAAAAGCAAGTTGAAAAAATCTACAATCACTATATAAGACACTCCCAATTTTTAGGCCCCAAATTTTTCAAAAAAGTGTGCATCTTATGCCAGGGGAAATACAATACTCTGGTTTTAAATAGTCAAAGACTTATTGAAAATGTTATAGGGCAAGACCCCCCCCCCGTATATATTACTGTTACTGCAACTGTTGTTATTAAAAATGTATTTTAATATACCTTAACAACTCCCACAACAAAGGGGAGAGAGAAACAAGCAATTATTGTGTCTACTGCATATATGTCTGAGAGATTGAATTACTCCCTCCAAAGCCCAGCACTCAATGTTCTGTGGCACCATCTAGCAGTCACATAAGGTACTCAACGATCAACATTCACATCCCTGAATAAAGGCATCTACAGAGATCATTTTATTTCATCCTTACTTATTACTGTTACCAAGTGCTACATGGGGTATTAACTGCCTAGCACCCAGAGGGGTGAAGTGATGCCCAGGGTCACTCAGTCAGTATGCAAAATGCCAGACTTGGAAGCAGGAAGATCCATCTTCCTGAGTTCAAATCTGACCTCAGGCTTTTACTATTTATTTGACCTGGCATTAACAAATTTAACTTTGCTTCTGGTTTTTTTCATCTGTATAAGGAACTGGAGAAGAAAATTAAAAACCACTCAAGTCTCTTTGTCATAATCCAGGGGAAAGATAACAAGAATATGGACAAAGGAGTGACTTTGTGGATGGACAGAAGGGACTTACCTGAGAAATTTTGTGAAAGTCATAGAATCATAGAACTAAAGCTTGAGGTCATTGTTCTAATCTCTTCATTGGCCAGAGGTCATTATTCCAATCCCTTCATTTTACAGATGAGGAAACTGAAGTCCAAGGTCAGAGAGGATTAATCCTGGACTAACCAGCTACTTTGACTCTAACTTCAGTGATATAATTGCCAAAATTTTTCCACTGATTGGATATGATGCGACATGGAACTTACCCTCAACCTGACTTGAATTAGGGTTTAAGTTGAGTGTGAAGCAATGCTCAGGAGAGGGATAGATGCAGGGAAAGGTTAAGGAGCAACAATTTTATATTTCAATGGATCTGTGTTCTCCTTGGTTGGGCATCCTCTTATATCTTCTTACGTTGTGGAATTCTTACCTGTGGCATTCCCAAAGAGACCACAGGAAATCTGCCCAATGTACCAGACACCTTTCCCCAAAGTACTCTCCCATCCTGTGGGCATCATTTGGCCCTGGGCAGGATGACCACCTGGTCTTCTCCAAGCTTGCCCTGGGACTGATCTACCATCATTTTTCACTGTACATCTCTCAGATGATGTCCCTTCTATGACTTCTAGGTAGGGAACCTTCATTGGTGATATGGCACAGCTTCCTTACCCTGCCCCCTACCATTCTTTTACCCTTTGGGACTTCTGAAGTGATGGTTCCTAGCCTTGCTATATCTCAGAAGGGGCTGTTAGGTGATGCAGTGGAAAGACCTCTACTTTTGGATTCAGGAGAACAGGCATTCGAATTCAGCTTCAGACACTTGCCATTAACTAGGTGCCTGAGCAAGTCTCCTGATTCCTATCCGGCCACTGGACACAGATGACTCTGGAGTATAAAGTGATCTTATCTCCTCCATATAACTAAATGGATTTTCCTAAAGTAAAACTGACTAATAAATGTCAATGACTCCCAGTTGCTCTTAGTTTCAAACACAAACACCTTTGTTCAGGATTCAAAGTCATCACAACTTGGTTCTGGTATACTTTTCCAGTATCATTATGCATGGGTCCCCTACTCTCACTATTTAGCCCAGTCAAATTTGACTTTCCTCTGTCCTGTCACATTACACTCTATCTCCTTTCTCCATGCCTTTGTACTGGCCTAGAACATACTCCCTCCTCATGTGAAACCTTTCCTAAGCCCTCTGCCCCTTCCAATTACCAGTGCTTTCTGCTCAAAATTGTCTCGTGTTTATTTTGTATATGTGTGCATGTTGTCTGTTCTCAAAAAATGGAAGTTTCTTGAGATCACTTTTGCCTGATTCCCAATACCTGTCTCTGGGGTTGGATTAGAACCTCAGGTGCTTGCAAAAAAAAAAAAAAACTAAAAAAAAGGGGAGCATCTAGGTGGCGCAGTGGATAAAGCACCGGCCCTGGAGTCAGGAGTACCTGGGTTCAAATCCGGTCTCAGACATTTAATAATTACCTAGCTGTGTGGCCTTGGGCAAGCCACTTAACCCCATTTGCCTTGCAAAAAAAACCTAAAAAAAAAAAAAAAGAACTCAGGTGCTTAATAAATGATTAATGATGTCCCTTCCTCCTCCAAGAAGACCATGACATCATATTACCATGAAAAGCATATGAACTGGATTAGACTGGGTGGGGGGGAGGCTGTACTAAGTCACCATTCTCACTTTGTCCTCCAGTCATCTGGATCCATTGGCCAGATTTGAATCAGGACAATTGGAAACGGTCCTTGATACGAGGCAATCAGGGTTAAATGACTTTCCCAAGATCACACAAGTTGTAAATAGCAAGTGTCTGAGACCAGATTTGATGCCTCATGTATCTAATTCACTCAAATCCTGCAAATGTGGAACTGACTCCCCTCTGCTCGACTGGAGAGCAGCTATGGCAGTCAATGAGATCCACACTTAAACACTCAGTGCTCTTCCTGATCATTTGAGTGCCATCCTTGTCCTTGACACACCCTTCCCAGGAGGCTGGTAGAGTTCGGTTCATTATAAACTTTATTCAGTATGGTTCCGTGCAAAGAGCAGGGTGGGAAATAAGAGGATTTATATTTGAATCCTATTTCTCTCGTTTATGACCCTTATAATCTTGAGCAAGTGATTCTTCCCTTCACTGTCTCCTACCTCTTCCCTTCCCTGTTCTCTATCATCTGAGGGACGCTGTGAGCTAATTGCTATATCTGAGTTTAAAGAAAAAAAAAATCTCTATCACAAGTTAGAATGGGGGAATTTTGACTAGATAGTGAGGAGTCCTAGGTCTGGCAGGGGCTGTAAGAGAGCCCAAACATAGGCCAGAAATATGAATGAGAACTGTTCATAGAACCTAGAGGAAATTAAGTAACATGACACAGTAGCAGAGAACTAGGTTGAGAGCTGGGGGAGAGAGTGGAGAAGGGTGACAAGGGAGCCATCGAATCAAGGGTAGGGCATCTTAAGCAAGGTGGGGTGTACAGATGGGAGAAACTGGGACCTGCTTGAAATTGAGACATAGTGAGTTCCCCATCACTGGAGGTATTTAAGCAGAATACTTTGGAAGGGAGAGTGCAGTTGGGTCTCCTGCTTTGGTAAGATGGGTGGACTGAAAGATCACCAAGCACCTTTCTGAGTTCTACATTTCAAGGATCCATGCACCTCTATATATACTATCTTACTTTCCACCATCTTCTTTTTCCATTTCAGCAATTTTCTTATGCTCCAAATATGTTCATCTCTGATTTCTTTAAAGAGATTTTCCTTCACAGATTTTTTTCACTAAACTACTAATTGTGGGGGTTTTTTTTAATTCTGCATTGATGGGAACCACATGACACAAGACAAGAACGCATTGTCTTTGGGGTCAAAGGACCTGCACTTGGATCCCTCATCTGCCAGGAATTTACAATCTGTGCAACCTTGGACAAGTTATTTCATTTTTATGGGCTCCCAAATGAGCACACTGTACTTCACGACCTCTACAAACTCTTCCTGTTCTTAATCTGTGATGTGATCAGAAGAAACAGACAGTGTGGAAGAACTGGGCAACCTCCCCACAGCAGGAGAGAGAGGAGTTGCAAGAAAGGGCTTTTTAATTTGTGTGTCAACAGAATTCTTGCTCCCACAGTCCTCAGCTCCGCAGATTTGAAAGACTCAGAGGGACAGAATTCTGGATGGGAGCCACTCCAGGCTGGGGGAGGGGAGGAGGACAATGTAAGAGACCTGTCCCTGGGTTAGGATTTCCCCAAAGGATTATCTGCCCAAGGATCAGCTTTCTCTGGAAGAACCAAAGGACCATGGTTGCTAATCTGATCTGGGGATTAAATTTCATCTCTGAGTTGGGCTCAGAGTCAAGAAAGAGAAAATTCCAAAGGACATTCTAGGTGGGGGAGTGGAAGAGAGGGAGAAGAGGGGAAGGAGCATTCCTCTCAGCCTGTCAACACTGAAGAGAGCTTGGGATTCAGTCAGGAGACCACCAAACCCAGGCTCTACTGGGGATTCACCAGCAGTGACCTTGGGCAAACCCCTCCTTCCTCTCCCTGAGCTTATTTTTGCAGCTAGGAAATTAGGCAATTGGATTTAATCATCTCTAAGCTCTAGTCCATTTCTAAATCCTGTGATCCTATAATGCTATGAATTCCTGATCTCCCAGAGGAGGAGAGCCCCAGCTTTCTTCATGCAACCCAGCCAGGATTTCCAAGCATCTCCTGGAGAAGAAAGGAACTGGGGCCAGGACAAGGGTTTGGGGGTGCCTCCTCAGCGGGACATCATCTTCACAAATTCTGTAAAGGAAGGGAGATGTTGCTAGGGAATGCCTCTTCCTCTCACTACCCATACCTACCTCCCACCCTCACTTCTCAGAATTTTCCTCCACTTCCATCCCCACTCATTGACCAGCCTTGGGGAAGTCCCTACACTCTTCTCTCCTATTTCCCAGTGGTGAGAAGGGCTGGTTACAGCTAGTGAGGATTTCTAAGATGTCCACCCCCCTGGGTTACCCAAATTCCTATTCTCCTCACCTGGAGTCAGCCCTTTCCCTTTTCTGGGCTTCAGGTTTTTCCCTATTCAAATGGAGGTGGGGTGCACTTGGGAATTCTAAGCATCTTAAAGTTCCCCAGAATCTTAGCATGCAGAAACTGGATGGGGCCTCATAGGGAGTACAGCCAGCCCTGCCTGGCAGGCCCCATGTCACCTTCAAAATCCACTGTGCCATCTCCATTGACATCCGCCTCCTGCACAACTTCAGAGATCTCTCGGGCACTGAGTTGCTCCCCCAGCAGCCTTTGCATGGCTTGACGAAGTTCCACCAAGGTGATTGAGCCATCTCCATTGGCATCAAACTGCCCCCAGGCACAGCAAAGGAGAAAAATCCAACAAGAGGATCAGAAATCTGGGAAGACTTTCTGGTAGGATAGGCAGAAGGAAAGAGCAGAAGCTCTGGAGGTCTGGGGGCCCTTCATTCTGTACCCCCTCATGTTTTTTATCCAACTTAGAGCTCTGAGGTGATAGAGGATAGCTTCCTCCAGCCTCCTCAAGTCTCTCTCTCTCTCTCTCTCTCTCTCTCTCTCTCTCTCTCTCTCTCTCTCTCTCTCTCTCTCTCTCTCTCTCTTTTTCCTTCCTTCCCTCCCTTTGGGCAAGTTGGGTTCCATGATTCCTAACTACACTGTTCATCCATCAGAGGTTTTCCTCAGTGACCCTCACCTCCCTCTCATCCCTGCATCTTGTCCATGGTTCTGAATGACTGTGACCTTGAAGACTGCCAAAATTCAGTGGTCTTATTGATCATTCAAGTCAACTGACTCCTTTTTAGGCCCAGAAAATGTAAAAGTTACACCCCTCCAGGAGTCAATGAGTCCAACAGCTCTCTGTCTCCCTTCTCACCTCCTTGAAAGCATCACGCATCTCTTGTACTCCAATCATCCCAGCTGTCTCTTCCAGCAGCTTGGGTGTCATTAGCTCTACAAAGTCCTCAAAGTCCACCTTGCCACCAACTAGGGATAAGAGAGGTTGGGGGGAGGGGAACAAGGATTGAGTCTGATGGCTAGATCCCTGGATTACCCCCCCCCACAGGTGGCCTGGGGCAGGTCAGGGCTGCCTTCTTCTTTTCCCCATCCCAGCCAGGAGCTTCTGTCCAGGCTCCTCAAAAACCCAGCACGCATAGTGCTAACCCTGATTTGTTTCTTGACCTGCATCTTTTATCAGTAAGTTGTTCACTTAACAACCATTTAATAACTGTCTAATATGTATCATACCCTTTGATAGGTACAGGAGACACAAAGCTAATAATAAAATGATCCCTGTCCTCAGCAAGCATACAGGAATAAGTGTGACTAAATGAAAATTATTCACAAAATAAATAGAAAGTGATTTCATGGGCCCAAACAGCTGGGGAAATCAGGAAAGGTCTCAGAAGGCAGAACTTGATTTTTGAAAGAAGCTGGGGATATACAGAACCAAAGCATGAAAATGAGAGACAGCCCATGTGAAGGGAGAACAGGATGGAATGCATGAGGAACAGCCAGGAGGTGGACCAATAGTGAATCTCTGGACCAGTGCAGATCTCCAGCCCCATCATCTTTCCCCATTCTCATCATATTTTCTCCTCCCTGACACCATTATGTAACCTTGGGGACTCATTTAGCCTCCTGTACTTCATACTTTTCATAAACAAAATGAATGCAGTGGGTTGTATGACCTCAGGTCCTCTTATTCTATATTCATGTTCTTATAAGCTCCTTAATTCTACCCCGGATGGCAAATTCCGGTTCCACCATTTCTACTTTTTCTTCATTTCTTCAGTCTCTTGTTTTCCTCAACCTCACCTCATAGTCTTCTTAGTGAAATCACCTCCCAAAGTCCACACCCTGCATCTTCCCATCCCCATCTTATCCTCACCCAATCATTCGTTCACCTTCCTATGCTAATCATCACCTCAGCCTCAGCCCCAACATCTCCCAGCCCTCAGCATTTTCCCAGTCCTAGCTCCACTTCCACTACTATATCCACCAGATTTCCCAATAGCTTTCTCCCATCTCAATCACATTTTAGTTCCCTTAGTCACCCCCCACTTCCTTCTCAGTTTCATCCAGATCTCCTTTTCTCTTCCTATTGCTTTCCTTTCTTCTGCCTCCCAACCCAAGTCCAGCATCTCCCTTGGATCACTGGCCTTGCTTCACTTACTTTTGCTCAATCATCCTCTCTCCCTCTAGATCTCTGTCCTTCAATTCAGAAAATTGGGGGTTAAATCTTAGCTCTTCCACTCCCTAGTTTCCCGATCAGTATTTTCTGATAGGAAAACACTTTGAAAAACCTTTGAGAGCTGTAGACATTTAAGGAATTGGTGCCATCATTTTGTCTTTAGCCCTCCTCCTCTTCCCCTGGACCACCCCAACTCTCACGGTTCATTCGAATCTGCTGCCCCAGTTCTGCCAGCTCCATCTCAGTGGGCATGTAACCCATGGTCCTCATCAAGTTCCCCAAGTCCTTGCAGGAGATGAAACCATCGCAATCCTTGTCAAATTCTTGGAAAGCTTCCCGAAGCTCTAGGAGAAAGGCAGGGAAGGAAGAAGGAGATCATAAAGAACCTGGAAATCATCAAAATGGGGAGAAGCTGGATCCTCTTGTGAAAGCTTCTGGGTCTTGCTGAAAACTACTCAGGAGAGGACAGGAGTGATGATACTCCTGGAGCCAACAGGAAAACTGGGATCTCTGAAAATGCCATAGGAGAATGGATGGGAATAAATGGGGGCTGAAAACAGCTGAAATTCTCAGGAGGCTTTATAATTGTTGGGGAAATGAATAGGTAGATATCAAAACTACCAATGAAGAAATGTGGGGGAACATGAAATTAGCAGGAGAGATTGCATTTCTGTTGACTGCAGATGGGGGTAACTATCACAAGAAATAGTTTCTTTGAGAGCATTGTTAGGATAGGTGTGAGGAGGATATGACAACAGAATGAGGTCTGAGGGAACTGCCTCAGAGGGACTGCAAGGGCAGAAAGAAAGGGAAAAGGTTACCTTCAATCTCATCTGGTCCTAGTGAACGATCCTGGAGAAGGTACAGGAGGAAAGAATGATAGGGAGAGACAGGAACTGGGGCGGCCTTTCAGAACTACTCATTGACCCTCAGGCTCTCTCCAGGGTCCTGAAAGAGGGAGCTAGAGGCTGATGTCACCAACCCCTCCCTCAGTGCTCATCCAGCCTCTGCTCCCTCCCCACCTGCTCTTTTCTATTCCTTTCTTGACAATCTCTTCCTTCTCTCTTCTTCCACTTTCTTCCTTTTCCTTCACCTGAATGAGTTTCTCCCCAACATCCCACCCACCTACTTCCTTTTCTTTCACCTCCTTCCTCAAACTTTCTTCTTTCTCCTCCTGCTTCTTCTAACCTTCCAGTTTCTTTCTCCTTCCTCTGTCTGCTTTCTTATTCTTCCTTAAACTTTTCTTTTCTTCTAACCTTTTCCCTTAACCTTCTATCTCCTTCTGCTTTCTTTCTCTTCTTGAGTTCTTTCCATTCCCTTCCATCACAGAAGAGTGAAAAGAGCATTGACCCTGAAAACAAATCCCACCTCTCTTGCTTATCACCTATAATGCTGAGCATATATAAGGTGTTTTAAGGTTTGAAAAGCTCTTAAAAATATTTCATTTTATCTACCTCAGTTCCTTCTTTTGTAAAATGAAGGGATTAGACTAGATGGGCTCAGGTCCAGGTTTACATTCCATCCCCTTCTAACCTCTCTCCCTTCTCCCCCTCTGATATCCCCATTCGTTCCTCACCCTGTGCTTCTCCGCAATCCCTTTCCTCAGGAAGATGCAAGCTGGTCCCATGGGGAACTGCATGGGGCCTAAGAGGAACAAGACCCAGGATCTTGTGGAAGTCTCACAATGCACAAACCTCTTCTTGCCTCTTCTTATGACTCCCTCTCTCTCTCTCTCGTATTTTTTTCCCCTTCAGTCTCTGGATCTCCTCTTTTCTGTCTGTCTAGTCTGTTTTCCAGAGGGTAAATCTGTCTTTTTCTGTATATCTCTCACTCCTTATCTCTTTCCTCTCAGACTGTTCTGTCTCTGACTCTGATTCTGTCTCTGCAAAATTGTAGTCTCTCTGAATCCAGTAGATGACAGCTGGGACCCAGTTTTCCCTGGGTTGGGGGTGGGGAGAGGTGGGGAGGAAAAAGGAGGAGAGGAGGAGTGTGACAGGTGGGCCTAGCCTCTCCATCTGCTTCAGGGCAGGAAGTGATCCCAGTCTGGCTCATCCCCAGAAGAGATTTATAGCAGGGAAATCCTGGGCAGGGTGATTATGACTAGACAAGAGGGTTGGTTGGCAGGAAGGATACAGTGTGTGAAGAACCACCAAATCATCCTATGAAGGTCACAGGGTGGCTTTTTTATAGCCTCAATTTCCTTTATGCAATTAATGATTTCAGTGATCAGATATCCAATGCAAGGGCATCCTAGGTCTCTTAGGGGTAGTTGGGGAGATAGACAGATAAATACAATAAGACAGATATTCCAAATGGAAATAGAGATGCTGATACTGGCCCTTTTCTCCCTATTGGGCCATTTGTCACTCAATTTTCTCTATCTTGTTGAATCTCTTTATATGTTTGTCACTTCTTTGCTTCTCTTTCATTTTTGCATCTTTGTCTCTATCTCCTATATGGATTTTATCTCCCTCTCCCTCTCTGTCCACCTGCCTGGAGATACAAAAAAAAAAAGTCTAAAGAAAAAATCTGTGCTCTAAGGAAACTTGTTGGGAGGAGACAATATGCAAACAATTATGTAAAAACAAGCTAGATAAGAACAAATCAAAGATGATCAACAGAGAAAAAGCTTGAAGGTTAAGTGAGATCTGAAAAGGTTTCCTGGAAAATGTGAAACTTTAGCTGAGACTTGAAGAAAGTTAGGAAAGCCAGGAGTGAAAGATGAGGGGTAAAAGAGTTCTATGTCTGCAAAGAAGTGCCTCTTCTTTCAGGGACAAATTTATCATAATTTTGCAAGATTCAGTTTTAATTGCTTTGCTGGTGTCATTTTTCCCATTGAGATTGTTGTCTATTGTTTCCCTGATTCTAGTGATTTATAGAGACACCTAGATGGTTCAGTGGATAGAGCAATGCACTTGGAGTCAAGAGATCAGGAGTTCAAATCCTGCCTCAGACACTTACTAGCTGTGTGACCTTGGGTAAGTCTCTTAACCATGATTACCTTGCATCCAGGGCCATCTCCAGTTGTTCTGATTCATATCTGTCCCCTGGATCTTAGATGGCTCTGGAGGAGAAAGTGAATCTGGTGACTTAGCACAGCACCCTCTTGCTCAAATCCAATTTATGTGCTTATCTTGGCATCATCTCCCTGATGTCGTGATCTTTGAGAATGAAGGACAAACATTACTGACTTGTTGCATCCATTCATACAAATCTTTTGATGTTTCTCTATATTCTTGAGTTATCATTTCTTACAATGATAATGCATTGCATTCCTTGACTGCAATTTGCCTGGCCATTTCTCATTATATTGTCATCGACTTTGCTTCCATTTTTTGCTACCACAAAAAAAATCAATCATCACCTTCTATCTGATGCCTTAACTGACCTCTCTAATGGCTAGTTCTTTCCCTCCCTAAACTGATTTTCGACTTGTTCAGTATATATTATATTCCCAGCATCTAGCACAGAACCTAGCATGCAGGAATTTAATGATGCATTTCTTCATTGATTAGGCTCTTCATCTCCTTGTATCATTCTGTCTCTTTTGACTCTCTTAGACCATATCTGGTATTTGCACAGTCTTTCCCATGGCATTATATCCCTAGTCCTTACTGGAGCCAGAGAAGTATAATGAATTAAGAAATCTGTTGGAAGATCAGTAGAGAGGATGTTTGTCACTACTTATGCCAGAAGTAATGTGTCCTTGTCAGCAATGCTATTCCCACTAGTTCAAAGAGACATTGTCTCATTTATCAAATAAGATAAAGAGAAGCCAATCTTTTTAGGCTATCAAAGTCCTCGGTCCTGCTTTCAGTCAAAAAGCAATTAGAGGGCCGGCTAGGTGGCTTAGTGGATAAAACACCAGCCCTGGCATCATGAGTACCTGGGTTCAAATCCGATCTCAGACACTTAATAATTACCTAGCCGTGTGGCCTCTGGCAAGCCACTTAACCCCATTGCCTTGCAAAAAAACCTAAAAAAAAAAAAAAAACAATTAGAGAAAGAAAAAAAGTAAAGAAGACAAATTGCTTTAAGTTGCCCCTGCAGTGTAGCCTGAGGACAAAATGGAGTTAGTTATGTCAGCTCTCAATACACAGCTTTAAGCTCCCCCAATCCATTCCAGGACTGTATTAAGCTCTGCTCTCACTGAGCTTTCTTTTTTTTTTTTTTTTTCAGATTTTGCAAGGCAATGGGGTTAAGTGGCTTGCCCGAGGCCGCACGGCTAGGTAATTATTAAGTGTCTGAGGTCAGATTTGAACCCAGGTACTCCTGACTCCAAGGCTGGCGCTCTATCCACTGTGCCACCTAGCCGCCCCTTGAGCTCACTTTCTAACAAGGGGAGAGAACCTATGTAAAAGTTTCAACTCCAAGTCAGATGGAAATTCTTGGTGTACAGTGGCTAATCAAATGATAATCCATCTTTTCTAATATCACTTCTATTAAATAAATCATGTTGGCTTCTGGTGTTGGATCATTTGACACAAGGTCAAGGACTCTGGTTCTGAGAACATTTCCTCTGACAAAATGCCACTTACTTTTTTATTTACTATTTCCCTATGCTACCAGAACCATATCAGAGATGAAGGCTGCAAAGGATTTTTCCCCAAGCCTGAAACTTCCATTCTGTATTTTTGTATTTTATTTGTTGGGTCCCTTATTTGGTTAAGAAATCTTTGGGATTAGGAAGACAAACAAATCCTATGGTTGTAAAATGGAACCCACTATCTCCTTAGACCAAATTGAGCCTTCTTTGGGAGCATCTGAGGAGACTTCCATGGGGTTGAGGATACCAATGTTCTTTCTGATCTCAGACCAGTTATCATCTCTCCATCTCATCAGAGATGGAGGCATCAAGCAGACTGTCATTACATCTTTTCCAAGAGAGGTTTACAAGGATTAACTAAATCCATGACTTTGACCTGATCCCTAATCCCCAGAGACCTGATCCCTAATTACCCCTCAGGCGACCTGCCCTCCCTCAAGGCTGCCTAAGCTATATGGTTAGACCAGACCAGAAAAGAGTCCATCAACTCCATCTTCTCTGAAAAGGAAGGCATAAAGGATAGACCAGTGCACTTTCCTTTCAGGGAACCAGACAGTCAGTCCTGGAAGAAACTCTTTAGTCACATAATCTATACATCCTGCACCTAAACAGAAGACCCTCTCCATCTCAATAACTCATTCACTCTTTGTTTGAAGACCTCTAAAAAGAAGCAACTATATGAAGATCAGCATTTGGGGTAACTGAGGAGATAAACTGATCCTACTACTGAGGACAGGTAGCAGAGGGGTGGGTTGAGGTGGGGGAGGTGTGAGGAAGGATGGGGCTTTCTAATCACTGCTTACATCATGGCTGGCACATAGAAGATGCTTAAAACATGCTTATCTGTGAAATGACAAAAGTCTTTCTCCTCTTCTCAATCAAGTGAATGAGTCAGCATGGCTAGCCTGATTGTATGGATTAGGGGTAGGAAAGGGAGAGATTAATCACCATGGACAGAGACCACTCTTCCAAGAAATTGAAGGGAAAATTCAATGGTCTGCCCAAAGAGACACAGGGTTAGGGTTTAGCATGCAGCAAAGGTAGGCTCTGAACTCAAATTCTCTGACTCCCACACCAGGGTTCTTCCTAATGTATGACATTCAGCCATGTTCCTAGGACAACCTCCACAGGTGTGAGCCCGGGAGTCAGTCTCCAATCCTTCTTTCTCTGAGTCATCTTGAGTACCAATGTCCGCCACATAGACACCAGTACAGGGCAGTCACCCTCCTCCAAACTCTTTGGCAGAGCCCAGAATGAGCCTCTGGGGTTGACACAACTCAGGACAGGTTAATGGGTTGCAAGGCTGGCTCCTTGGGATACCAGGGGAGTTTCCTGGAAGCCTGGTATTGGCTGACCTCACCCTCCAGACCTGATCCCAGTTTCCCAGTAAGAGAGGTCCCTCATCAAGGTTGTGATCAAGAAAGTCAGCATGTGCTTTGAAGATGGGAATGGGAAGGAGACATATCCAGAAACTGGAAGAATGATATGTCCATTCACAAAAAAGGTAGACAGAGACCCAGATAATGGAAGGTGTCGGCCTAAGGCAAGTAGCTGGTTTTGAAAATCACTGTATGCTGGAATTTTGAGTTGGGAGGTCCCTGAGACCATCTAGTCCAATTCCATTTTTTTTCAGAGGAAGAAACTGAGGTCCAGGGAGATCATCATCTTGCCCAATTTCCACAATTAGTAAGCCTGTGATCCAGAAATCAAACAATTTTCTGATTGCTGGTGATGTGTTCTTTCCAATGCCCCCAAGCTTCTTGTTTCTCAAGGCTGATGAGTCCAGCCCTCAACTCTAAGCTGTCTTCTCACCTCATAGAGTCACTGTTTGCAATTTTTTTTCCACAAGGAAGACCCAAAATGGATTCCTTATGTATGTAAATGGTTTGGGTACATTTTTTCTTTTTTGCATTCAAACCTCTTCCTCATCAGAACCTTACCTCCCCTGGAAATGAGCCTTCAAACACCTCCGAAGGAGGCTGACATGAGCATCCCACCCCCTCTGGTTCAGTTCCTCCTTGTCTCCCTCATTCCAGTGTGTACGCCATGACTTGTTTGGCTTGTATTTGCATTTCCATCACACATCTAGTACATAAAGTGCTTCATACTGTAAATGATGTCTCTGCTTCTGTCTCTGTTTCTTCTTTCTCTGTCTCTCTGTCTCTGTTTCTTTGTCTTTCTCCCCCTCCCTCCTTCCCCCCTTTCCCTCTCACTCTGAATTTTTTTCTTGGTTTTTGCAAGACAATGAGGGTTAAATGACTTGCCCAAGGTCACACAGTTAGGTAATTAAGTGTCTGAGGCTGAATATGAATTCAATTTCTCCTGACTCCAGGGTCAGTGTTCTATCTATGCACGACCTAGCTGCCCCCCACTCAGAATTCTTTAGACTTTCATTTTTATAATACTCATTATGTGCCTTAGAGTCCATCTAGTCCAAGTGGGGATGTAACCAGTCAGACAATATATACAGAACTGACTTCAGAAGATCTGACTCCAGGTTTTTAGCTTCTCCACATTCAGGTCAGCTCTTATAACTTAGCAGATTTTCCTGAAGTAGGAAAATCTACTTTGGGGGATGCCATGGAGATATGCCACTGGACTCCTGCTAGCCAGGGTTACTCTCTTCTACCTTCAGGATGCTGGCTGACAGAAATTAGACACACCCTCCCATTATAGTCACCCTCCTTTCCCAAGCTTTATAAAAAGAAAGGCTGGGACAGCAAGGAGCCCTCTAGGAACTGGTGGAGGGGAAATATCAGGCTTGAGAACCTCAGTTCTGGACCCCAAAACAGAGACAGCACTATTAAGTGAGGAACCAAAGACACAGAGCAGGTGCAGGGGCTGCTGAAGCTGCAAAAGCCAAGGATGGCAATTCTTCACATCTTTCCCTTCATCCCAGTTCTCCTCATGTGAACTCATGTCTATTCTGTCCATTTGTTTTTTAAAAGTCTGCTTGTTGGGGCGGCTAGGTGGCGTAGTGGATAAAGCACTGGCCTTGGAGTCAGGAGTACCTGGGTTCAAATCCGGTCTCAGACACTTAATAATTACCTAGCTGTGTGGCCTTGGGCAAGCCACTTAACCCCATTTGCCTCGCAAAATCCTAAAAAAAGTCTGCTTGTTTCCTGTTTCCTATTTGTTTTAAAATCTGGTTTTCTAAGAAAAATATGGGGAGCTACAGCATTACTGATCTGTTTCATTACTCAAATGCAGTGTAAAGGGATAACAAGAGAGTTGGAAAAGATGGGAAGAGAAAGTGGGTCAGAAAGTACAGTGAGACAGACAGAGGGACAGAGACATAGAAAGAGAGGAGGAGGAGAGTGTGAGGAGAGGAAGTGACAAAAGAGGCAGAAAAAAAGAGAAAGAGGCAGAAATGCAGCCTGGGTGGAGAGAGGAAGGAACAGGGGGAGAGTTGAAAAAAGGTAGTTTGGGTATAAAGAGACTGGTGTGAGTGGTGATGCTTTTGCCATCTTCTCTCCCCATTCTCTTCTAGTGGAGGAATAGAGAGGGTTGGGACCAATGAGAGGGAATTAGCCTCCCCATTGGCCCCACATAGCACCCCAATGCCAATGCTGCTAACTGCAGCTCCTCCCTACCCCTTGTTCTCAGCCCGCCCCCTCTGGGGTCAAACAGAACAAGCTCTTCCATAGGACAGGCCTTCAAACATTTTAATTAAAGAGAAAGGAAATGAGGCCAAAGACTGAGCAGAAAACTGACTCTGCCCAGGGAAACATTCCCATGTGTTCAAGGGACAGTCATGCCAAACTCCCATACTGCTTCTTTACATCAACCTCTCCCCTCTTGCATAGAAGTTCCCTGGGAGTTTGGCACAAATTACCTACTGGACTACCATGGCATCCCTCTCCCTGCATCTCCCACTCCCACCCTCTGGGAGCCAGGGGAAATGTTAGCTTTCACAAAGTCCCAGTAGCATTGGGGAAAAGGAAGTCAAGGATACTGGAAGCAGGAGGCCATTCAAAGTTACAGATACAGTGCCAACACCCATGATCCAGGACCCTTCCATGGGGTGATGCCCTAGGAACCAGTCCAAATCTGACCCAGGGCCTTTGCTCCATGTCTACAAGCTCTGGTATTCCTATGTCCACAGGTACCAAACTTGGTCCCTCTGTGCTCCTGGAGAACACACCAGGGAGCTCCCATAGGACCCAAGACTCCACCCAGGACATGCTGCTGCACTGGAAGGGCACCTAGTTCCCCCACAAAGCAAGACTACTTCTTTGCTCCCCTTTTCTCATTGCCCTGGGGGCTCTAATAGGCATGTGGGCCACCCAGACCTCAGCCCTGGCAGTGCCCCTTCCCACACTGCAGCAAAGCTGCCAGGGTGACAGAGGGCCTGGTCGGCAGGCCAAGGGCCAGACAGGGTTGTGCAAGCTCAGCAAGTTGGACCACTTGAAGGCCAGTAATGTTTGTCCTTCATTCTTGAAGAAGACCATGAAATCAGAGAAGTGATGCCATGACAAGCACGTGAATTGGATTTGGGGGGAGGAGAGGGCTATGCTAAGTCACCAGTCTCAGTTTCTCCTCCAGAGTCATCTGGGTCCAGAGGCCAGAGATGAATCAGGATGACTGGAGACAGGCCTGGATGCAAGGCAATCAGGGTTAAGTGACTCGTCTAAGGTCACACAGCTAGAAGTATCAAGTGTCCAAAGCAGGATTCGAACTCCCCTCCCTCCTCCTGACTCCAAGGACAGTGCTCTACTCACTGCACCACCTGGCTGTTCCAGCTTTGAGTGGCTCACAAAGGGGGAAAAAAGACAAACTTCTTTCCTGTGAGCATGGCCTTCACCTCCATGTTCTGGGAAACTTGAATAAGGAGGCTTCAGAGAGACTCTGGTGGGGGGCTTTTCTCACAAAGTGCTGTAAATAATTACTGTGCTTATGTTTATTATTGATTTCATTTGTTAATAAATTTTATATTCAGTGATGATAAGATTTGTTTAATCACAAGCAATTGAATGATTTGGTTTTGAAGGAAATATGAATAATTACTACTGGGAAAGGAGAGTTCTCCAGTTCATTAAATAAATATTTAATGAATTGAGGTAAAATTCATGAGAAACAGGTTGAAATTTTAATAATAATGAGAAAGAAACGATCCAAAAACTCCCAAGTCATTCTAGGGGTAGGATTTCCAATCAGGGATACGTGGAATACATGAGAAGTTTGTCAAGGGAACCTGGAGAATATAAATAAATAAGTAAATTATTCTATCGAAACATTCCAGAAACTCTAAATTGATTTCCAATCTTTGGGATTATTCCAAGAGAATAAAAGCAATATCTTTTTGTTTACATGCATATACATAATAAGCACTAGAATTTACTTTTCACACTGAACAGGGAAAGGGAAAAGTTAACTGAACAGTCAAATGATACTCAACAAAATTAAGTTGGGAACCCCTGCTATAGAGCTTGGAATAAGACATAGGAAATATGAGAATGCATGGAGAAGCAGGATGAGGGGTGACCTACCCTAATTTGCTTTATATGAATATATGCAAACACATACAAAATATTTACTTTATGTATGGAATTACTTAATTTCAATACAGAGGAGGCACCAGAGTTGCTCTGTTTTGAAGGAAACTAGGTGTTCCAAGAGGCAGAAGTAAGAAGAGAGACCATTTCAGACATGAAAGACCAAGGGGAGGGGAGAAGAATTGTGAAGAGAGTATATCTAATGCTAGTTTGCCTAAAACCAAAAGTAAAGACAAGAAAGATCAGAAAAGTAGCTGGTCCCCATACAGTGGAGGGCAGTATGGTTTTGACTTGAGGCAATAGGGAGCCACTGGAGCAAGGGAGTAGTGGCACAGTCATTCCGGAGCTTTAGGAACACCACTTTGGCAGCTGTGAAGAATGGACTAGACCATCAGTTGGGGAATGGCTTAGCAAACTGCGGTATATGTATGTCATGGAACACTATTGTTCTATTAGAAACCAGGAGGGACGGGAATTCAGGGAAGCCTGGAGGGATTCGCATGAACTGATGCTGAGTGAGATGAGCAGAACCAGAAGAACATTGTACACCCAGAGTGATGGTCAACCTTGATAGACTTGCTCGTTCCATTAGTGCAACAACCAGGAACAATTTGGGGATAACTGCAATGGAGAATACCGTCTGTATCCTGAGAAAGAATTGTGGAGTTGGAACAAAGACCAGAGACCTTTAATTTTATTTTTTTTCAACAATGCAATATAACTCAAATCAAGAATTTATTAAGTGCCTGCTATGTGCAAGACACTGTACTCGCAACAGGAACACACAGGGACAAAAACAATTCTCTGCCCTTGAGCTTACATTCTACTATTAGGGGCAAAGGAAAGATACAAACAACATGAAAATAGATAAGTTATATACAAAGGAATTGGGATGGAGTCCAACAACTGGAGAAACTGGGAAAACACTGTAGGATAGTTTATGTGAGTGAGTCTAAGCCTTTCCTAAGAGGGAAAAATGAAGATGGGCATCCCAGGCATGGTGAAGGTACAGAAGCAAGAAATATAATGTAATGTCCAGCAAATAGGCCATAAATCCAAGATAGCATAAAAAGTAATGGAAAATATACATGAAAAAATAGGCTGGTGGCATTTTAAGGGCCAAACAGAAGTTTGTATTTTAACTTATTATAGAATACTCTATGGTCCTCATACACAAAAAATTTTAGCAACACCAGCATTAAATAAAATGTTTCCTCTGAGTTTATTACTTTAAAAAAAACTAAAACAAAGAATCTTCAACCAGTCAAAGCTCCAGTTCCCTCCTTTTCCCCACATTCCCTAATCTTTCTCCAGGTCCTACTCATAAAATCTAATCTGTTTTCACAGAAAACCTACACTGGGATAAAGGTTAAGGAACAGGGTAGAAAGCAGTAGTATCATCTAAGCTCCACCCAGTAAGACTGGGGAATTTAATTGCCCAGAGAGCTATACTGGATGGAGATTCATAGAATCCAACTGACAGGAGGTAGGGAAAGTGGAAGGAGGGAAGCGAAAGTTGAGAGTAATCTATGGAATCACTATCTCACACTCAGAACAATTTAGGGAGAGGGAGAAACCAGGTGAACCACTGGGTTATCAAGCTAAAGGGCATTTCTCAGATCTATTGCTGAAGATGAAAGGGGACAGAGGGTACCACTAACAGACAAAAATGGAGTCAAGATGGTTTTTTTTCAAAATCATTCAGGGTTCACAAGAACCACAGGTGTCACAAGAACCACAAGTAATACTTGAAGAGGGGCAAATTGTGGGTGAACAGCACCAATTACATTTCCATTACAACTTATCAGGGAAAAGTCATTTAGCAGGAAAGAAGACTAAAGGGATACAGCACTGAAATTACAATGTTCCCACCCTCATCCCATCCCCTCTAATAGAGAAAAAGGTAGATGATGTAGATCAATGACTGATAAACCTCTCAGACCACTACTGATGTGGAATGCTGCATACGCTGTGAGATGTGGTCCATTCGATAATTTGTGTAAGTGATTTCCTTTGTTACAAGACAGAGGAAGGGTGTTACTGGGAAGTGTAAAAACCAAAAGTATCAATAAAACATTATTTTTTACAAAAACCTCTGTCATTCCTCTCACCCACTCCGTGTCCCACCCCCTCCAAATCCTCCCAGATCCCTAAGGAGGGGAGGGAGAGGGCTCAAGTTGCTTCCTTGGCCAGAGTTGTCAGGCAGAAACACCTCAGAGAAGTCAACAACAAAGAACAGGGCAATGAGTTTCCAGAATGGAAAAGGTCCAGTGGAGCCTGATTGGTGGAAGGCACAGTTTTACAATGGAGGTCCATTCACCCCTGGGTGGTAGAAGGCACAAAGATCCTCATAGTGGCAGTGGCCCTTCGAAAAATGTCTGCAGATAGGGCGGTTGGATTTATCTGTTCTATCACCTTCTTGGACTTCATCCTTGAATTGAGGGGCATTCTTGGGCCATGGGATGTTCTTAGATGGATGGTGACTACTGCCCCCTCCAAGGTTTCTCCATCCATTGGGAGGACCATTCCTGGCATGATCCCCATAGCCTGTTGCCCTCCTAGGTTCTGGATCCTCATAGGCCCAATGACTATGTAGATATGGTCAAGGCCTTGGACCTGGGCCCCCTCTCACTGAGCATCCTCCCCAGAAAGGAAGTGGAAGGCTCAGGAGTGGTGGAATCACTGGTCCCCTTAAGCCCCGAGGGCCTCTGTGGAAGCCTGGATCATGGCCACCAAATTTCCCATTGGCTATGAGGGGAGGACCCAGGAGGCTTGGGTGGACCGGCGGGGCTCCCACTCTCCTCATTCCCACTCTCCTCGGGGCGGCTAGGTGGTGCAGTGGGGAGTCAGGAGGACCTGAGTTCAAATCCGAATTCAGACACTTAATAATGACCTAGCTGTGTCGCCTTGGGCAAGCCACTTCACCCCATTGTCTTACAAAAAACAAAAAAGAATAGCCGCTACTCAGCATATGTAATTCTAATTGTGATTCTGCCATATTTTAATTATTTTTTTCTTGTTGCTCTTAGTATTTTTTTCCTTAACCTGGGGATTTGAGAATTTGGCTGATATTCCCATAAATTTTCTTCCTAGGATTCCTTTTAGGTGGTGATGATAAGTGACTTTCCTGTTCTAACACTTCAGGACAAATTTCTTTAATTATTTCTTGTATTATTGTATCAAGATTCTTTTTTCGATCATAGTTTTCAGGTAATCTGATTATTCTTATGTTTTCTCTTCTACATTTGTTCTCCAAATTTGTTGTTTTTCTTATGAGATGTTTCACCTCTTCTATTTTTTCATTCTTCATTTTTTTTAGTAATTCTTCATCTTTTATAATTTCATTGACTTCTTGCTTCATTCTAATTTCAAAGTCATTTTCTTCCTTGAGATTCTGGATCTCCTTTTCCAATTGGTTTACTTTCTTTTCATAATTCTCCTGTTTCTCTTGAAATGTTCTTATTTTATTTTGTCCTCAATCTCTTTTTTTATTTTTAGTCTGTTTTGAGTTCCTTTATGAATTCTTTTTTTTAAGTTTGTTTTTTTTTTGCAAAGCAATGGGGTGAAGTGGCTTGCCCAAGGCCACACAACTAGGTAATTAAGTGTCTGAGGCCGGATTTGAACTCAGGTCCTCCTGACTCCAGGGCTGGTGCTCTATCCGCTGCACCACCTAGCCACCCCCTGAATTCTTTATTATATATAATACTTTAAATACTTTTTTGAGCAGGCAATTGAGCCAATTGATGTTACTCTTTGTAGAAGAAGGTTTTCTTAGTGTCAGTATCTTCTAAAGCTCAAACCGTAGCGTTCTCTAGGCCCATAGTAACTGTCAATGGTTGGGTTCTTTCTCCCTATTCCACTTATTTTTTAAAAGTTTGTCAGCTTTTTTCTTATAATGAGGGGATAAGACGGGGAGGTGATGTCCCTCACCTCTGAAGCTTTGTCCTGGGCCCAACCTCTATACTCCTTTCCTCCAAATCACAGTTGGGGCTCCTCAGCACACTGACTGGAAATGATCTTACTCCCCGAGAACCCTCCAGTGGTGATAACCTTCCATTCTCCCCTATGACCTGGGACCAAGACCAAGAACTCAGTTCTCCTAGAAGTGTCAGCCTCCACTCGTGTCTGACTCTCAGGACCTGTCTGGCCTACACAAGGAGGCCTGGCAGCCCTTATCAGCAGAGATAAGCTCCACACTGAGGTACCATGTGCATATACTGAAAAAAGGGGGAAAAATATATACACATATACACACTCACTCTCTGTCTCTCTCTCTCTGTCTCTCTGTCTCTCTCTGTCTCTCTCTGTCTCTCTCTGTCTCTCTCTCTCTCTCTCTCTCTCTCTCTGTCTCTCTCTCTCCCTCCCTCCCTCCTCCTTCCTGTGGCTGAAACAAAGGCAACCTCCCAACCTGACTGCCTCCTAGGGCTCTCCTCTTCCTGTTTCACAGATCTAGCTAGACTGGAACCTAGGTCCTGGGATCTTTCCTTTAGAGCTTTTCTGGTCTACTCAGAAGAAGCACTGCTCTGCCCCAATTTTTGTTTGTTTTTGCTCTTCTACTTTCACCATGAGGTGATTTTTTTTTTTACTTCCTGGTGAGGGAAATCTGAAGAACTTGGAATTTTCTAAACTACTCTACCATCTTTCAAGAACCACCCCCCACCCCTTTATCTTGCCTTATTCACATTGGAGGCTTTTTTCTAGAACCGTCACCTCTATCTCTCTAAAACATCTTAAAAAGATAGCACAAGCCATACTGCTATTTTGAAACCCCAAGTCTGTTTTAAGAAAATGAGACAAAACTGGGGCGGCTAGGTGGCACAGTGAACAGAGCATTGGCCCTGGAGTCAGGAGTACCTGAGTTCAAATCCAACCTCAGACACTTAATAATTACCTAGCTGTGTGGCAAGCCACTTAATCCCATTTGCCGTGCAAAAAAAAAAAAAAAAAAAAAACCCAAGCAAAAAAATAAAATGAGACCAAAAAATCGAAAAGTATTTGGGTTTTAATTGGGCATTTTTAAAGGTTATACATAAATTGAAAGATATATTTGGGAAATTTGGAATTTTTGCTGTAAATTATAAGACTTCTATCCATTTTAAACATCATATTCTAAATTTTGGAAAATGGCTTGATCCTCATCATATAAGACAGGAAGTGACTTGAAAGTACTATGTTGCTGCCTTTGTGAGTGGTTTGGTAGAATTTGACTGCAATCTGAATAGATTCTGAAAATTTTTGTAATTTGATTTTTAAGGTAATTTAAAATAATGTATAAATATAAAACTGTAAATCAAAAGATGTTATGAAATCTCCCTGGAAGTATGGAACCCAGATTTGAAGTGGTTTAGGATATGTTCATCTCTGGGATAGATTGAATCTTAGCATCATGAAAGTGAGCACCATGCTGGTTTGGAGAGTTCTCAGGGAGTAATCAGAATAAAGGATGGAAACTGAAAACTCCTATTCTGATCACTTAGCAAATCTGCTTCCCTATTTGTCAACATTTGGGAAAAATAAGATCCATGGGAACAATTTCTAACCGCAGTCTAAATGAAATTAAGGTTCTAAAATATTAATTACTTAAAAAATAATTTAAAATTAATAAGCAACAGTAGATTATCATCTAATTTAGGATAGTATCATTTTCATGATTTCAAACCTATCCCATGCTAGAACATTTGAGAGAAAGGTGTAGTGATTTTACTTCTGTGAGAAGCTGCATAAATATAATCTTAACCTTTAGAAATCAGTTAGTAAATCAAGTTTAAACTGAGAAAGGGTTTAAGATAAGAAGCTGTAGGAAACTTTTTGAAGCTAACCACAACTTGTTTTAGTAGGAAAGCAATTTCCCTAGGGTCAAATAAGTAGTTTGTAGTCACGATGTGCATATACAAATATATACAGCTATATACACAAAATACATACAAATATATTAGAAATTAAGTTTGCTTATAAGTCCAGATTTAGTTTGATGTAGTTTGAAGCAAGTCTGCCTAAATTAAAATTTTATTAAGCTTTACAATCTTTTAATTAGATAACTATTTTAGATGGGCTGAATTTCTGTGCAAGGTAATAAAAAATATTAAATTAAGAAAATTTTAAGTCTTCAAATGCATAATTGTGATCATGGACATTTGGAGAGTCTTCAATATTCTAATATTAAGAAATGTTGGTAAATAATTATAATAGCTAAGATTATTAGTAAGGACAATTCTTTATAAACTAAACATTGGGGAATTTAAAATTGTGCAGTTGACAACAGAATGAATGAATGGAGATGATGTAAGGAAATAAATCTCATAGAGTACTTATGTATTAGTGCTTACTGTAACTCCATTGTAACTAAAATAATAACTATCTGGCCCTAAGTTATAAGTAGTGACATTTTGCATGTGGGGATGTAACTGACTTTACCTTACTATATGTGTAATAATCATGTCTCAATTTTTTCTCCGTTTGGGACATGTTTGCCATTTTTCCCCTATTAAAAGGAACAATCATGACCTGATTTAAAAAAAAAATACCACCCTCCAGCTCAAGATGGCCATGCAGTTATCTACTGTAGTATCAAAATGATGGCTCTGGTCTTTGAAAATGGTATTCCAGTGCTGCAGGATTCAACAAACTTGGGCTAAAGTGGGATGACACACTTTGTGAAGATGAAGATTTTTAAAGCTGTCCTAAGCAGGCCCTAGGGGAATTTGATAATGATTGAATGGCCAGGAGGCAGCAGATCTTGCCTAAAAACAAATGGACAAAATATGAAGAGGATAAATTATATTTTCAACCATATCTGAAGGAAGTTATATGTGAAAGAAAAAAGAAAGAATAGGATAAAAGAATCTCAAAATAATTTTTAATAAGTATGGTTGTACAAATATGAGGTTGACTAATCAAATTTAACTGTGTGCTACAATTTAATTTAATTTAAATAAATGACAACCATAGGGGAAAACTGCCACTATTCTATCATCTATATTTCTATATAAAAAGAAACAAGTTTATTTTGGTTGTGGTTTATAAGGTTCTTTAGATTATTAACTGAAGTACAAAGAAAATCTTACATTCCTGAAGAGGGGATTTAAAAAAAAAATTAAGTTGTAAATTCTTAAGAATTTTCTGTGTTAACTTTGTACAGAGTGGGGGTGTGATTGTGTAATTATAATTGTCAAACCTCTTTCATCTAAGGTTATAATTAAGTTATGGTGGAAGATATACAGCAAATTAACCGGTGCTATTCAAATAAACTATCTCTATCTCTGTAGGATTATTTTAAAGTGATATAATTAAAGATAAAAATATATTAAGTAAATGTTTGAAGGTCTGATTGAGTTTTGTTATAACAAGAGTAATTTAATTGGCCTTAAACAAACCAATCCTTGTCCTTTTGTAACTACCCTATCTTTTTAGAAACTTTGTATTCCCAAGGATCTTTGGGGGTTTATATATAATAGTTTAAATTCTTTGTCAGTTAGGGTTTGATAAGCTTACATTTTTTTGTGTTTTACTTTAAGACTGAATTAAAAATGAGAATTTTTCCCAAACTAGTTTAAGATGAGTTTTGTATGTGCTTTTAATGTTTTGACCTAAACTAATTCAGTACTATAATCTAATATTAACAACTATTTGTCCAATTCTTTTAATTAATGAGTGCTTAGGGACCATATATATTTGAAGTTTCCAATTGTTAGACTTCGTTATTTTGATGTAGATTTTTGTTCTGTACATTAGAAACCAAATGATAAGACCACCCCCATGGTAGTAAAGATCTTTTTGCATCTTGTTTGCACCGGGTCAGTAGGGAAGAGGGTCCTAGCTGAAGGTAATTGTGGATGATGTTCTGCTCCTCGGTTGAGTGTGACTCAAAATAATATGGACTTCCTTTATGATCCAAACTGCTGTAATGAAGTGAGACTTTTAATGATTTTGTTGGAGTTAGCTATGTCACTGTTTATAGCTCTCATTAAAAAGATTTCCATTTTCAAGACAGTAAAAAATGGAAGTTTACTGTTCGTGAAACATTTTGTCATTAGATAGAAGCATCTAAACAACTGTCAGTAGAAAGGATATGATCTGAATTTGTTGCCCTTTCCTTGGCATAGGTAAGAATTATGTTAATGTGTTGAATCTATCACAAGTATATAATTCAAATTTCTGAAGAATATTATTTTCTTTTTGAAAATGATGAGTATTTGTGTAGAAGTAAATGAATTTATAAAACAAAATATGTAAAGTCATTATGTTTATAAGGTTAAAGTTAAGAAAACTTCTATGTGATTTTGCTGTTTTAAGAAATAAGATTTCAGTAAGCAAATGTTATGGACAGTAAAATATTAACAATTCACATGTCACCCTACTTGGAAACCTAATTTTTCTTGTGATGGTTTTGTTTCATTTGAAATTAGAAACACCTTTTAAAATTATTTAAAAGTCACCTAAGCTTCTTATTTTAAAAGCTGTTCTTATAAGTAAATGGATATGGGTCTATTTCCAATGGCAATATTAACAATCCTTGTCTAAATTCTTCCATGGGAATGACTCCTTCTCAAAGTTGGCTTCTATATAATGATCCCTCTAGGGACCCAGTAAATGGGGTAGGGAACAATACTGGAATACAGAAAGACTGAGGTTACTGTTTCATTTTTCCTCACCCTACCATAATCTCTAGAGAGATTTTTCCTGTGTGGCATACAACTCTCAATCAGACTCACCATCCATGGTGGTCAGCATCATGCCTTCACTATTTTCTTGGGAGTATTCCTATGCCTTTGATAGTCCAAGACTTCACAGCTGTGGAGCCTCATTCCTCAGTTGGAGCAGTCCACTCCTAATGGGCATTCCCACTCCTATCTCATCACAGGAGGTGCTACAGGACTGGGAGCTGTAGGTCTTATCATTGCAAAGTTTATAAGACCTGGCTAAAGAAATAGTGGGCATGAATGATGAGATAGCAGTTAACAGTGAAAAATCCAAAGGGTGAAGTTAACTCCATGGCTGGACTTGTGTTACAAAATAGAAGAGCATTGGATGCACTCTAGCAGCAGAAGGAGTCTGTTTTTCTTTACAAGGAATAGTGTTTTTGTGGTCATAAGTCTCAACAAATACAGAACGGTATAGAGTAGTTTTAGATTCGTGCCACTGAGGAGAAACCTCAGATTGTCAATGGTGTGACATATTTAACGCCCTTCCCTCAGTGACAGGGAATGTGTTTAGAGCTCTCCTCTTTTCCATTAGTGGGATAGTAACTGTCATTGCTATTCTCCTTCAAGTAAGGGTAGGGTTGATGTTTGCTTAAAAATGTTCTACTACACTGGTGAGTAAGATCCATGGTCTTTTCCCCTCAAAGTGGAGACTTCTTGGTTGAATGAAAAGGGTTTGAAAGAACTTCCCTTCCTGCCCTTTGAGGAAAAATGAGGATTGCTTACTTACCTCCTTTTTTGGTCCATGAACAAAGAGGATTAATAACATAATATATAAGAGTGGTTTTTGAAAACATTTTTATATTAATCCATTTTTCCCTCTCAAGCATAATCATTGTCTGTAGTTTTAAAATAATTTATTTTTTTCAGTTGCCTCTGTAAGACTATAGACACCACATGACATATTGTGATCCTTTGGGGCTGAATTCATGTTTAATCATAGGAATTTGCCATTAAGGAATTCATCAGCCTGAAGACTGGTGGTTATCAAAAATTAACATTGGATAGATGTCCTATAAGGACAGAAATCCAAGGGGGTTGGATATGCTGCAGGTGACAGACACATTGGGAATGGCTTGGGAAACAGTTTTTCAACAAGCTTTGAGATTATATTCACCTAACTCAGTTTCCCAAACATGACATTTGGAAATGTCTCACTTGGCAGATTTAAAAAATCTGACTCAAAGCAGTTGCTCGTCCACATAGCCTTACCTAGAAACTGACATCTAAATAAAAAAGGTGTCAGGTGATCAGTACAGAAAAAATTAATATAAATTAATCTAATTTTTGCATAACTATTTAATTCTAACAGCCAGCTAGGCCAGGACATACCCTTGGCATTTGTTGTCAGCTATGTGTTCCTGAGAGAATTAAGATCCTTTAGTTTTTCAAAATGATAAGGGATATTTAAGCAGATATGATAAAGATTAGGTGACATCAGGATGTGATTCTCTATCATAACTATCTCAAGTTCTGTTTTAAGTAAAATATTGTTAGTCAATATATCCAAAGAAGGATATGGTCTATTTTAAAACTTTTTTCTTTTTTACAGTTTTGTTAATTTTTTTTTGCAAGGCAAACGGGGTTAAGTAGCTTGCCCAAGGCCACCCAGCTAGGTAATTAAGTGTCTGAGACCGGATTTGAACCCAGGTACTCCTGACTCCAGGGCCGGTGCTTTATCCACTATGCCACCTAGCCACCCCAAGAAAAAACAAGTTTTGTTAATTTTTTAAAGAATCCATTTTCAGCAGATTTCTTTTTTATTTTTTTAAAACATGGAAAAAGGAGTAAAACTTTATTTGTAAATCATCTACTAGGGGTGGCTAGGTGGCATAGTGGATAAAGCACTGGCCCTGGAGTCAGGAGTACCTGGGTTCAAATCCGGTCTCAGACACTTAATAATTACCTAGCTGTGTGGTCTTGGGCAAGCCACTTAACCCCGTTTGCCTTGCAAAAACCTAAAAAAAAATTTTTTTAATCATCTACTACGTATACACTGCTCTAAAATGATTGTCGAGTATGTATTTGTGTTACAAACTCAAGTTGACTAGAAAAAATTATAGTGAACATTTTTATTATTATGGATGTTATTTTTTAAATGGAACAGCATCCTTTTGAGGAGGGAACAAAATAATGACAAGTATAAAAACTGAGTTTTAAAGACTGATTTGTATAAAATTGGTTTGATTCTCAAGTTTTCTATTTTGTAACTTTTTTATGTGACAGTTGGCAAATCAAATTGTAATTTCCATAACTAAGACATTCTAAAATAAGTTTTGATCTGATAAAATTTGTGTTCAAATACTTCTTTTATTAGAAAGGAAGGTACAAGTAACCTGAATTTACTTGGAAAAAACTGGTCTTTGATAGAACCCCAACATCAGCTGCCTCTAGAACAAAAAGAAATGAACCAGAATTTTACATTATTGTTTCTTTTCTCTCTCTTGTGCTTCTTGATTATATGGGTTATTTATTCAAAGGATACTGCCCCTTTTTATCTCTGTAACTTTCTCCTTGACTATATGTGTCATTCATCCTCATGCCCCTTCTCATAGAAGGACCTTATCTTTTTTGCCAATCTATTCTTTTAACATTTTCAGGTCTCCAAAATGCCCCTCCAAATGCCCTCCAAGATACCCCTCATTTTTCTTCTCTTTAGTTGATCTATAGCTGACATAATGGGGTCATCTTTGATCAAATTAGGGGAATGTCAAAGGAAAAAGATTCTCAAACTATATTCTTGGTTTTAAAAAAAGTCTTTTGGGGGCAGTACTCAGCCTTCACATCTCAAAACACCTTTGCCACTAGGTAAGAAGTCAAGACCTGTGGGTATCTCCCCCTATGTTAATTACAAACTCGGGAAGATAAATGATCAGGATGTTGGAAAATTTGTCCTACCTTCATGATAATTTAAGTTCAGGAAGAGATAACAAGTCATCAGATAGTATTGTATAAGAATGATAGTCTTTGACAAGCAATGGAGTAACTTAATATTGTGCAACCTTCATAGATGGACTCCCAAGGAGATTTATGATTTCCCCAATCCTTTGTTTTTGGATAAAAATTCATGTTTCTCTTGGTTCGAGGAGGTGGCTTGGACGAATAGTCTCTACTTAGATGTTTATAGGAAATCTCAGAGAATAAAACTTCATGTCTAACTTATATTTTCCATCATTTTATTCAAACCCCATATTTTTAAGATTTACACTAAAAATAAGCACTAACTCAAGTGGGAGTCTGAAGTCTCCCTTTAAAATTGGTTAAACCACTTCACCAAGGAGACAGTCTTGGGATTACACTTCAGGAAGTCAGTTCCGGTGAGTTACTACCAAGGTAAGAGGGGACTGATTCAGTTGAGTCATAAGAGATATTCTGCCTACTAACACATCAACATATTGGCTCTGTCTGAGAATACATATCTCTTCCATCTCTAACCCAATATCTCTCTGTCAGTCATCAGGAGGCATATTACAGACTTTTGAAGTCACTATGGTTCACTTTGATTGAAAGACTCTGAAGGAAGTAGAGATCTGGGCTAGGATCCAAACTTGGATGGGAGTCCAAATCTGCCAAAGGTACAATCTGTGACTTTGGACAAGTCTTTTCCCCCTCCCTTCAGTACACCTTGGTTTTCAGTATATTCCACCTTCACTGACTGGAGGGGGGTGGGGTTGAGCCTCTCATCCCCTATTTACCTGTTTGACTTCTAACTTCTCCAAACTGAGCTCCAAAAAGGAAAAGAAAGAATCCTGTGACCTAGAGAAAAAGGAGCTCTGGGTCAGTCAAAATAAGCCCCATGATCACCTAAGAGCTCTCATTCACTCTGCATTGGCCCTAGGTCCTAGCATGGGCAGGTCTCCTAACCTAGCCATGGACATTGAACCTTCCTTCCCTTATACAAAATATAAATTATCAATGTATTGTTTTCTCCCCAATTAATGAGGTAAGCTCCTTCAGGGTAGAGACTTTTTCCCTTTTTGTTTGTTTTTGTATCTTTTTTTAAAAATTTTTGTATCTTTAACGCTTAGTACAGTCTCTGGCAAATAATCATCCCTTAATAAAATGTTTGTTGATTGAGTCTGTCCTATAGTCACTAACCACCAGAGACCACAGTGGATAGAACACTGGACCTGGAGTCAGGAAGACCTTGGTCCAAATTCAGGCACAGACACCTGTGTGATCCTGAGTAAATTACTTCTGTTTGCCTCAGTTTCCTCAATTATAAAATGGAGATATAATAACAATTCCTCCCTCCCATGAGGATCAAAGGAGACAATATTGGGAAACATGCTCATTCCCTAGTCTTTCTTATTCAAAGAATCTTTATTTAGACCTCTGAAAACCCGATTATTACATTTCCTGTTTATTTTGGTTGGAACTGTTCATGATTGTGAACAGTTGTGAAAAACTACCCAGTTTTAAGACTTGTGATGGAAAAATGTCTTCCACATCAGGGAAAGAACGATGGAGTCTGAACAAAGCACACTATTTTCACTTTTTAAAAAAATTGTTTTTTCTTTCATGTGGTTTTCTTTTGTTCTGATTCTTCTTTCACTACAGAAATATATTTAACATGATTGGGCATGTATAACCCATAGCAGATTCCTTGCCGTCTTGGCCAGTGGGAAGAAAAGGTAGCAAGGGAGAAAAATGAATGTTGGAAATTACCTTCACATGTAATTGGACAAAAATAAAAACCAATAAAAAATTTTGAAAAAGAAAAGCTACCTGATTCTGTATAGTCCACCAGTCCGGAAACAAGTACCTACCACATGCCAGACGTTTTAAGGACTTAAAGAAAACCAAAAATAGTGCTTGCCCACATTCTAATGGGGGGAAACAACATAAAATAACTAGCTGCAAATATGACACATACAGAATACAGGAAGGTAAGCAGTCTACCTGTCCCTTCCCCCTCTCCCTTCCTTCTCTCTCTGTCTCTGCCTCTTTCTGTCTCTATCTCCATCTCTGTCTCTAAGTCTGTCTCAGAAAGTTCCATTATCTAGTCTATTTTTGCTTGGACCTCCATCTTTTTTTTTTCATCTCTCCATTGCTATCAAAGATTTTTGTTTCCTGTAGAAAAGAGTTTTTTAATCCATGTGTGCAGTAATTAAAAGGTGCATTATTCCTTGTATGGTGGAAGGGGTGCTTCAAGGATTTGTTTTTGTATCCACATAAAGAGTATGAGAACTACCCTCCCATTCCCCATCCCCACCACCGCCACCATAGCTAAGGAGTTGATGCTTTAGTTTCAGAGAGCTTTGGTGCAGTGATGGTGCACTGAGAAATGGGGACCAGCCCCTAAAACATACAGCCTCCCTGGATCCATCCAAGATACTACATGATTTGGAACTGAATGAACTGCACTTGTGTCTCCCCCACCACCACCTTCTTCCTTCCAGCTTTGAAGCCTGAGAATTAAGAAATGGATTCCTATGCATTACCCACAGTCACAAGTTGTGAGCTGCCTCTATTTCTTTTGTGTTCACTGTTTCCTGATCTTAGGTGAATGACAAAGCTAGGATGGAATTGTGCAGGTAGTGACCTTTTCATCATTGACAGGTTCAAATGTCAGGGGAAGCCAGACAGCCAGATACTGAGGCTCTTTCATATCTGTTACTGATAGAGCCACTAGGGATTGTACCGGCTTTAGGTTCAGGAGATAGTGGCCCCAAGTTGGTTATATTTTTGCCCTTAGAATGGTGGTCATGAAATATGAATGACTTGTGATTATGGCCCCTATGAGAGTAATAACTCTCTAACAATGACTTTGAAAGTCTCTCTGACAAGGTCAATGCTCTCGTTTAAACAAGTGGTCTCATTCTACCTCTACTTTTCCAGCAGATTGCCCCCTCTTCTTCAACCCCCAATCTCCAATATCTCCTTGTCTATTGGTTCAATTCCCTATTATCTACAAATATATCCAAGTCTCCCTCATCCTCTAAAAGCCCTCACTTGGTCTATCCCTATTCCTTGACTATCACCTGATAGCTCCTCTCCCTTTTGTGGATAAAATTCTAGGGAATGCTGTCTACCATCAATGCCTCCTTGTCTCGTCCTGTCAGTCCCTTCTTAATTACCAGAAGGATTCTGGCTTCTGACTTAATTGCTCAGCTAAAACTATTCTCTCCAAATCCATCAATGATTGCTTAGTTGCCAAATTTCAGGGCTTTTTCTCATCCTTCTGACTTTTCTGCCTTTGACATTGACATCTGAGCTTTCCTCTGTCTGATACTCACTTCTTTCCCAGATTTTTCTGACACTATTCTCTCTTCTCACCTAGGTGGCCATTCTTTCTCAGTTACCTGTCCTGAATTCTCATATAAGTTACCCTGGTTAGCAGTGGGTATTCCCCAAGGCTCTATGTTCTTCCCTTCACCTTCTATATATCAATAGTTGCTTTCATTCACTTCCATGGTTTCAACTATCATCACTGTGCAGATGATTCTCAGATTATTTGTCTAGCCCTAACCTCTCTCTTGACTCCCATTTCCAACCTCCTATCGAGCATTTCAAACTGAATATCTTATAGACAACTTAAATTCAACATGTTGAAACCCAAACTCATTGTCTTTCCTCTCACAAACCCTTCTCTCTTCCTAACTTATTACTGGGGAGGTTATCATCATCCTCTCAGTTACACAGGCTTGAAACCTAGATGCCATCTTTGCTTCTTTACTCTCATTTCCCCATTTCCAATAAGTTTTCAAGCCCTGTCATTTCTCCATTTGTAATATCTCATTTATGTTCTCCTTCTCTCTTTGGTACTGCCACCACCCTAGTTCAGGCCCTCATATCCCCCCTCCTTGACTCTTGGTTGGTCTCCCTAAATCAAGTCTCTCCCCACTCCTCTCTATTTGCCATTCATCTGATTCTATTCACCCCTTCCTGAAGTACAAATATGACCATGTTACCCCAGTGGCTCCATATTACCTCCAAGATGCAATAGAAAATCTTCCATTTAACTTTCAGCTGTTCCCCCTGTACTCCTCCCACTGTGCCCCTAACAGAATTCAATCCTGTGACTGGTCTCCTTGCTGATCCGCAAACTAGATGCTCCTCCATGTCTGGACCTTCCCCTTTCTGCTTCCTAATTTCTTTGGATTCCTTCAACTTCCAATTAAAATCCCACCTTCTTCAAGAAACCTTTTCTGATCTCCCTTGATGTCAGTGCCTTCCCCCTGAGATGATTTCCAGATTCTCATGTCTAGGTCTTCTGTGTCCATAGCTGCTTTCATGTTGCAATAAAATATTGTTAGTGTATCTCACGACATGCCCCTTTTTTTGTTTTCTCCTCTTGGGGTCTTGGAGGCTTGGACATTAGGAAGGGAAGTGCCTATGTTGATGCTAAGGGATGCTTCAAGTTCTGGGGGAAAGCCCGACCATCTCTCTCCTGTTGTTCTTTCTCTCCTCAAGAGATCCTTCAAACTGCCATTGTAAGAAGAAAACTCCACCCTTGTAGTCCTGATCTCACATTAGTCTCAATTCATATCATAAGGAAAGAAATAAAACTCCTATTCTTTAGACGTGAAAACCCTCTTTCCAAGCAGACAACCCTAATTTTACCTAAAGGATCCTTATCTAGTGCAGTCACTGAAAAACCACTCTCTCAAAGAGTAGCAATGGCCTACTCATCAAATAATCTCTCTCTCACTGTCTGTCTCTCTGTCTCTCTGTCTGTCTGTCTCTTTCTCTCTTACATACACACACACACATACACACAAACACACACACACACACACACACACACACACACACACACACACACACCATTTCTTGCTGATTAAACTGATTAAACCAACTCTGCCATGAGTTCTAGAAATGAATGGACTGTCAATTGACTGCTCTACTCCCCCTCCCTTGTGACTTCGCCATCGAAATCATCCTTCCTTGGCCATCATTGCCCCCATGAGTATCATCTCTCCTTTAGAATGAGAGCTTCTTGAGGGCAAGGACTATCTCCTTTTGTGCTTGTATCACCAGTGCTTAGCAAAGTGACTGGCATGTAGTAAGTATGGAATAAATGTTTTATAATTTCTTTATTCTAAAGACTCTTGCATTGGAGCTGAATAGAGCCAGAGGAGGTGAGCAGAATACCATTCTGGGGACAGTGTCTACACTTTCTTAATACTAAATAGAGTGACGTGGAGTGGGGACCCAGAGTTTGTGCTGCTGGTGTGGGGTGGGGTTGAAATCAGAGACAGATTTGATCCCTGAGCCCGAGAAGCCAATTAACCAAAAGAGGTACATCTTGGAAAAGAAAATGAGTGACAGATCAAAAAGGCAGGAAGACTTATAGTTGTCCTGGAGACAACCTCTTTAGGTGTGATTTTCACCTGGCAGATACCACCAGGCAAGCCAGGACATGGATCATTTTCATAATCTTCTCCTTTATTACTGACATTTGCCCTTCAGTACTACAACTGACAAATCTTTTCATCAGAATAATTTTAAAGGTGAAAAGTTCCATAGGTTTTTTTCCCATTTCACTAATAACAGCTAAAATGAAGAGACAAGGTGATGGGCACATTCTCAAGTATCTAGTTCTGAACTGTGCCTTCAATAAAAGGAGGAAATACTCAGAAGAGAGTCTCGAGGCTTGACCCTGGAACTTTGTCTTCACAGCAGCCCAAAGAACCAGGATTTACAGGATGTTAGGCCTTAGAGATACTCCACCTTCCCAAACTACAGAACAATCTCCCCTTTAATGTCTCTCAAACATGACCATCCAATTTTCAATGATGATCCAACCTTTCTGGAGAACAATTTGGAACTATGCCCAGAGAGCTTGAAACTGTGCATACCCTTTGATCCATACATATCACTGCTGGTGTTATATCCCAAAGACAAAATCAAATTTTATCTGTTTAAAAATAATACATTTCAGGGCAGCTAGTGGTGCAGAAGATAGAGCACCAGCCCTGGAGTCAGGAGTACCTGAGTTCAAATCCGGCCTCAGACACTTAATAAATGACCTAGCTGTGTGGCCTTGGGCAAGCCATTTAACCTCATTTGCCTTGCAAAAAAAACTAAAAACAAAGAGTTAAAAAAAATAATAGATTTCTTTCTGTCGGGGGGATGGGGAAGGAAAGGGAAGAAGGGAGAAAAATGTAAAACTCAAAAACCTTACAAAAAATGATTGGTAAAAACTATTGTTGTATACAGTTGGAAAAACAAAATATTTTAAATATATATTTATATAGCCTGAAACATACTATTTTTTACTTTCATTTCTTTATTTGAGTCTTCTTGCACAAAATTTCTAATGTGGAAATGTTTTACATGATTGCACATGTGTAACCTATTTTTGATTACTTACTGTCTGGGGGGGAGGGAAAGGGAGGAGGAAGGGATAGAATTTGAAACTCAAAACTTTTTTTAAAAGTTCTTTAAAATTTAACTTGCAATTGGGATGAAAGGAAAGAGACAAAAACAGAAAGAGACAAGAGTGGAAAGGAGGGAGGGAGGGTTGGAGAGAGACACAGAGAGAGAAATTCTAAGTAATGAAGAACTCACAGCATTCCAGGACAGAACATCACACTTGAGCGCCAGTCCTCATTGTCAGCACGTGCTTCCTTCTATCTCAAATCCCCTCCTCTGCAGCATTCTCATCCTCGGGGTACTCTGAGGAAAGCTACATATGATCAGAGTGCTGAGAGAGAGAAATGACCCAAATCCTGGCCTGGCTTTGCTATATTTTTAAGATACCTGAACTTAAAACCAGCAAACTCTAGTGTTAGAATCTCAGCTCTTTTTTTATCCAGTGCTCTCCAGAGCTCAGTTTCCCATTTTGTAAAATGAAGATTTTGAACCCTTCCAGTATAGAGCTGAAAGAGTAAGCCCAGGAGCAGAGTCTTTCTCCATGGTTCTGAATGGCCACCACAACACTAAGCCTTGGACTTCACCCCAGATTTTGAATGTGGCTGATGGAGTCCAGCTTCCTTACTAATTCATATAGTCCTCTTTCACCCCATTTCACCAATCAGGAAAGCATGGACCAAACTCAACAAGTATTGCAGAATCAGTTTCAAGATGTTTCATGCTCCGGAAAACAGGTCTGAACAGAAGCCTTGCTATCTGTCAGCTCCTGGAGTCAGCTTTTTGAGGGTGAGGAGCTTCTATCAAGTTCAGATACAAAGAACTTTGCTCATCATCTGCAGCCCTTGGGTGGACTTACCCAAACGTCAATCTTTGGTTCTCTTCAACCTTTTCTCTCCTCTCTATGACTCTATCAGATCATATGTGTAAGCAAATACTTCTATCTCAATCATCCCCTCTGCAAAGGAGGGTGGGGGTAATTCCCTGTCCATCCACTTCTCTCCACTCACATAGTCACCACTATTGTTCACTCTCATCACCTCTCTCTTGGACTACTGGGTTACCCTCCTCATTGGAATCATTGAATCCTGTCCAATCCATCCTCTACCCAGCTCTCAAAGAGGTGCTCCTAAAGCACAGGTCTGGCCCTATCACCACTATACATTAGAAGTTTCACTGGCTCTATTGCTTCCAATGCAATCTCCTGTCTATAGACTCCTGTCTACCTTTCTAGACTGATTTCCCATTACTCTCCTCCATGCTCTCCAGGTCCCAATCAATAATTAAACTGAATAAATTACTCTGATTATTAGGAAGTTTTTCCACTGATCAAATTTAAATCAGCCTCTATCCAACTATTCCACTTACTGCTCCTGGATCCAAACAAAATAAATCCCTTCCTTCTACCACAATACAAACTTTCAAAAGCTTAAATAATAATATCTCCTCATACTTTTAGATCTCTTTTCTTCAGACTCAACATGCCTAGTTCCTTCAACCAAACTCCTAAACAGGAACTGAGGTTCTTCTTCATCCTGGTTGTTCTCTACTGGATACTCTAACTTTCTGAGGTCCTTTTTGAGCCATGATGCTCAGGAGTGAACACCATCCTTCCAGAGGATAAGGAGACTGACTTCAGCAATGCAAATAGCACCACCCAGTTCTAGAAAGTCTTGTCTCTTTTGATAATGCCTAAAATAAAATTAGATTTCTTAGATGCAATGCCACACTGTCGACTTACATTCACTTTTTAATCCCCTAGAACTGCCCAGTTTTTCCCAGATAAACTGATGCATAGCCAGAACAACTTTTATTCATTCTTGCAGAGTTGACTTTTTTCAACCCAGGTATGACTTTCCATTTTTCCCTTATCCATGTTTTAGATTCAGTCCAATACTCTATCCTAACAATAGTCTTTTCAGGAAAGAACGTGACATTCAAGGTATTCTCCACAGCTGTCCATTCCCTGTCTTCCCCAGGAAAGGAGCCGCCATGTGTTCTTGGTGTTCTATATGTGAAGATATTCTTTCTTGCATCGAGTCTCAATCTAATTGATTGGGAGGAAGCTCAGCGTAGGAGAAATAATCCTCTCCTGAGAGTCAGGAGATGGAGCTTTTCACCTCAGTTTCCAATAAAAGTAATGTTTTGTAGTTTGGGCCAAAGTCATTCCTTTCTATAGAACTCCAAATGCCAATAAAACATGGAAATAAACGTGCACTAAAGTCCCTTCGAATTCCAATCCTGCCTCTGATATCTACTACCTTTACGGTCTTGAAAAAGTCACAGCCTAGAATCTTCTAAGTGACACAATAAATTGAACATTAGACCTGATATCAAGAAAACATGAGCCAAATCCAGCCTCACATACTATATGGGTCTAGTTCCTTTATCTCTTTACGCCTCAGTTTCTTCATCCATAAAATGGGAATAAAGGGTAACTAGGTGGCGCAGTGGATAGAACACTGAACTTGGAATCAGTAGGATAGAAATTCAAATCCAGACTCAGACAGTTACTATCTGAGTGATCTTGGGCAAATCACTCAACCCCGATTGCCTCGCATCCAAAGCCATCTCCAGTTATCCTGATTCATATCTGGTCACTGGACCTAGATGGCTCTGGAGGAGAAACTGAGGCTAGTGACTTAGCACAGCACACACTTGCTCAACTCCAATTTACCTGCTTGTCATGGCGTCACCTCCCTGATGTCATGGTCTTCGAGAATGAAGGCCAAAAAAATCATCATCATCATCATCATCATCATCATCATTATTTTATTTTATTATTTTAAAATAGGGAAATAATAATGCCTTTATCGCAGGATTGTCTTGTGAAGACAAAATATAAGGACATTTATAAAGCCATTTGCAAACCTTGGCTGCATGAATACTAGCTATCTTTATCATCAATATTGTTGTGGTGGTTATTATTGCTTAACCTTTCAGAGTTTCCGTTTCATCTGTAAATAGAAATAAGAAAAATTATGAAACCCGCCTTCCTACGTGCTTCACGGGAAAAATATTCTCAATCTTAGAGCACTGATGACAACAATAATGACAATGACGGCTACAATGATGATGATGATGATGACAAAATTGTAAATGATGAAGTTATTATCAAAACCCACAAACAATTATATGGTTCATAGTCTTTTTGAAAGTAGTTTCTCTGCTACTTCCTAGGCAAACCTATTTGCCATATAGTCTCTATTTGTTGTTTACAATGGAAAGAACAATGAATTTGGAGTCAGATCCAAATCTTGACTTTGCTACTTACTATATGTATGGCCTTGGGTGAATCACTTAACTTCTCTTTAACTCAGTTTCCTCAACTGTAAAATAAGGAAGTTGGGTTAGATGACTTCAAGGGTTCCTTCTAACCCTAGATCCTAAGACCTTCAGAAGTCCTTTCCCCTCTTCATTTTTTTTGTTTTATTTTGTTTTATTATAAATGTAAGAGTCATTAACAAGTAATCATTTCAATATACAAAGAACAAGATAAGACTCTATAAGACATGAGCTTCATCTCTAAAATGTGTATGGGGATGGGCTCTAAAGTAAATGCTAACTCTATTTTTTTACTTGCAATTTCAACAACCTAGAGAACCCCAGTGCAGAAACTTCCTTTATTAATGCTCATTGGTACTGGCTTCACAACTTGTATTTTGGAGAAAGTTGTTTGGGGCATAGACCCAGTTCTTCCTGTTACCAAGGCTAATTTTTATCTATCCCAAAATCACATCCCCAAATCCCCTCCTCCTTTCTAGTCCTCATCTGCTCAACCAGGAACCAATAAGATGAGACCTAGTGGTCTTGCAGGTCTATGTGCATTCTGAACTCAGTGTCCCTATGGGTTACAGATGAAGTACAAAGATGAAGCTTAGCTCCCACTGCTCAAGATGGTGGCTGTCAGACATGATGACTGAGTCAAGAATTCAATTCCATAAAGTTCACCCCATAAAAAGGAGGCCATATAGATGATTCAAGCAGGATAGGAGCAGAACTAAGATTGCAGAGAGGAAGCCTGAGATTCTCACTTGCCCATCACACTTTCTTTTTGTTTGTTTGTTTGTTTTTTTGCAAGGCAAACGGGGTCAAGTGGCTTGCCCAAGGCCACACAGCTCGGTCATTATTAAATGTCTGAGGCCGGATTTGAACTCAGGTCCTCCTGACTCCAGGGCTGGGGCTCTATCCACTGTGCACCCAGCCACCCCTCATCACACTTTCTTGAAACAAAGATCTAGATGAGATCATTGATCCTGTATCATTTGCTTCTTGATCCTGTTTGCAACTGATGTCAGGTCACAAATCCAAGATGGAGAGGAATCTTTGTGAGGGTCAGGCCTAGTTACATACTGAGCAAGGAACAAGTTCTGGGAAGCAAATGTGGCTCTGTGGCTCTGACCCCGGGAACAAAGCAGCACTTCAGAACAATGAAGAACCAGCACTTGAATTCCTATACATCTGCAAAGCCTCCCCATGAGTCAGTGGTGGCTGAGTCAAGCAGCAGTTTACTGAAAATCTCAATCAGAAACAAGTCAATAGACTTGACCCTGGCTCTGCCTTCTCTGCCATGCTACTTCAGTTAGATGTGTGGAACAATTCCCTCAAAGCTTGCATTGGATGTCTTATGAGAGAGACTAAGACATAATTTCTTCTCACTCCATAGAAAGTGTCAAAAAGCTTCCCTAATTATGTTATCGAAGAGAGTGGACCAGTAGGAAAAAACACATCCAACCTTCAGAGTGACCAACATGTACAGATACTAACAAAAACAAAAACAGAAATACGATCACCTGAAGGAAGAGGCATTTTCAAAGAATGTGGCTCACTCCCTACCCCTGCCTTACACCAGAGAAGAATTAAGACAATATACTCAAGAAGGGCTCAGATAACCAAGAAGTTGTGAGTTTAAGCTCTGACCACATGGGTTCTCCAAGCATTGTACTCTAAATTTAAGCCTCTTCTCTACTTAGTTCGTGTATGCTTGTGGAAGAGTGTGCCTCAGATTTATGAGGAGGGAGAGTGTCTTAAAACAACTATTCTTTTTTTTAAGGTTTTTGCAAGGCAAATGGGGTTAAGTGGCTTGCCCAAGGCCACACAGCTAGGTAATTATGAAGTGTCTGAGACCAGATTTGAACCCAGGTATTCCTGACTCCAGGGCCAGTGCTTTATCCACTATGCCACCTAGCCACCCCTAAACCAACTATTCTTATACCTTAGTAAACACCTTTGCAAGGCAGAATCAAGATGCCAGAGTAAGGGAAGCCTTGGAATCTTGCTCATCTACCACAGCTCCTCAACATCCAGAAAATATGCTAGATTGAATACTGATGGAAACAGCCAAGAAGAAATCATAGTGAATGAACCAAATATGGGTTGGACAGACAGTTCTGCAGACACTCGCAAAAGGATTTGACCAGAAGAGTGTGTACAATGGCATTGGTACCAGTGGTAATGGCAAGGAACATTCCAACACTTAGGGATGGAAAGAGGGATAAGGCAAGACACTAAGGAAGAAAGCAAAAAAGAGAGCCTAGGTGATCCCTAACCAAGCAAGGGATGCAGCAATTCAAACCCAGTTTGAAGTCACAGATCCAGGATTGAGAAGAACAGTTGTGATCATTGGCTCAAGCTATGTACTAAGTAAGGATCAAGTTCTGGGAAGCAAATGGCAACCATGTGGTTCTAATCCCAGGAGCAGAGAGCACTGTGTTCCAGATCAAAGGGGATTAAGGACAGTTCTTATGAACCTGCAAAGTCTCTCAAATGCCCAGTGGTGACTGAGTTAAGTAACTGTCTATTGAAACAATCAAAAACAATTCACCTAAGAAGGGCAGGAAATAGAACTCTTTCTGAATCATACCATTTGGGGAGTATTGAAAGCTTGCAGACACTCATTAAGAGCTGTAAGAAGAACAGCCGACAGATGTATTAAGATAGAAGTTCAGGCCAAACATCTCCCCCTGAAGTGTGCAGGATGCAACACTAACATAAAAATTATTGAGTAGATTAAAAGAATAACAAACTAACAAGAAAAGGAGTTTAAGACAGAAATACAAAAAAAGAAAATGACTTCAAAACATCTACAAAGCTTCAGAAATATATATATATACATATATATATATGCATGTTTACATATAGCTGGACTACAAGACCAAAAATAGTTAAATCAATTGATTTTTTTAATCTTTCAAGTTATTTTAAAAACCAATTCTGGACCAGGAGAGAGAAGACATGATATTATACTTGGAAAATCCCAAAAACTCAACTAAAAAATTAATTAAAACAATTAATTTTAGCAAAGTAGCAGAATATAAAGTAAATACATATAGATCTTCAGTATTTATATATATATATATATATATATCACAAAAAACTGCAAGAAGAGATAGTAAGATATACCCCATTTAAAATAATTTGAGACAGTGTAAAATATGTTACAATGTAATTTCAGGAACTATATAAGCAAATTCATTTTAAAAACTTTATAGAAATAAAATCAGATTTAAATAATTGGAGAAACATTAATTGTTCATGGGAAGGCAGGACCAAAATAATAAAAATAACAATTTTACCTGTTAATTTATATATTCAATACCATCCTAATTAATTCAGCAAAAAGAAAATAATACATTTCCAAAAATTCCTGATGGAAGAATGCTCTCCATCTCCAGAGAGAGAGAGAACTCTGAGTGAAAACCTCACTTTATTTTTCTAGCACTTTTTTGCAATGTGGCTAATATGGGGGTGAGGGGGGGGCAGCTTGATGGTGCAGTGGATAGAAAACCAGCCCTGGAGTCAGGAAGACCCAAGTTCAAATTTGACCTGAGACACTTGACAATTACCTAGCTGTGTGACCTTGAGTAAGTCACTTAACTCCATTGCCTTGTTAAAAAAAAAAAGCAATGTAGCTAATATAGAAATATGTTCTTCACAATTTCAAATATATAATTGATATCATATTGTTTACCTTTGCAGGGGGTAGGGAAAGTGGTGGGAGGAAGTGAAAGAATTTGGGACTCAAAATTTCAAAAGAAAGAATGCTAAAAAGATACAAATGTTAATTCTTTTAAAGATGAGGCAAGGTTCTTAGCTGAAGAAGTGGAAGGAGGGGAACCATGGAGGTTTAATGAGGGATGAAAAAACTTGGAAGAGCTATTGTAGAGAGGGAGGTAAAGTAGAATTGCCTGATAGCAGGGAGGGCTTAGTTTGAGTTTGTATAAGATTAATTTGTAGTGGAGTCACTCAAAACAGTGGCATGATTATTTGTCTCCATCCTCATTCAGCAGCATATGTGTAGGAGCAAAGGCAGAAAATAATGAAAATAATTCAAGGTTGAGGCCTAATGGGATGTAATCAAGAATATGGCAAGAGGGCTAGAGATTCGAGAGATTGAATCAAAGTGGGGTCAAAGTGGGGAGAAAACTAGAGTGACTAGTGTAGAGGACATGACCTGGCAAGCAATTGAAGGGTCAATGAACTGAAGGCCATAGTGAGGTTTAACAGTAGGATTTTATAAGGGAAGGGAGAGAGAGAAAGAAGTGAAATGTTAATAGTTTATGGTCAGAAAAGGGAATCTTAGAATTCTTAAACATGAAGCTTGTTTGTGGATGATGGCAAGACCAAGAGTATGACCATCTTTGTATATGATTGAGTTTCAAATGTCAGTCAGAAAGTAACTTAGCAAACACATCTATTAGTTATTTTTTTTTCAGGACCCAAGGATGGAGTTAGCGGGGACCAGGTTACTAGAATTCACCAAGAGTAGCTGAATGCTATCTCCTTACTTATCTTGCGAATCAACCAACTCTCTGTGAGTCATTTCCATTCCTTCCTTCCTAATGAATGTCATTCTCCTTTGCAGAGGAAACAAAGTAGAATTAGACATATAGATGCCTTGTTTGTAATCAGTCGTCATTCTCCCATCCACTCTAGCCAAAAGTCCTGTCCCTCCTTTGATGCTTCTTTCAGTAAAACTTTTATAAAAACACTTCCTTGTCCTTACCTAGTCCTTTCTGTATAGGCGGTCTGTAGTATATACCAGTAGCAACCATGTCTAAACTTTCCGTCCTCTGAATTTCATCAAATTCTCTACGGCATGCTTCTCTCTCTGGTCCTAGACTTGGTCCCAAGAGTACACCTTCCTAGTATTCGATGCTACCCCGTCCCATCTAGCTTGTTTCTTTTGAATATCGCAGTCATTCAGAGTCATAGTCCAGGAATGGGTCTTTTCCCACCAATTCCATTCTATCTTTGAAGTCAAATTTGTCCTCCTCGAATTAGGCCCCCTAGTTCTTGTTTGTTAGCTAAACTCTCTGGGTCCTTAAGGCCAAGTCTTTAGTCTTTTGTGAATTGGATGTATCAAGCATCATTCTTTCTTCTTTGAAGTGACTCCCTATGTTAGCTAACAGAGAGAATACAAACAGGCAATCTCCACCACCCCCCATCTTTTTGGTTTAAAGGTTTTTGATTAGATTTGCAAATTATCTTGTTTAGCCTTAGTTAGATGTACTCCAAATCTGGTTGTTATTATTACAAAGTAAGATCGAGAAATCCAAATCCCATTCTCAGTTTTCTCTTCTGTTCACCTTTCTTTATTAGGCATTAGTGAAGAAGACATAACCCATGCCCTATAATATTTATAGTCATTGACAATATTTCTTAGGTTCTTTCTGTTAGGGTCACTTGTGCCCATATTTGTCAATCATTTTGATAAGTTTAGTTTCTCTGAATTATCTTGGATACATGCTCCCAACAATATAATAGTTTTCCTTATTGTAATCAAGGGCAGCTAGGTGGTGCCCAATCCTGGAGTCAGGAGGACCTGAGTTCAAATGTGGTCTCAGACATTTGATACTCATAGTTGTGTGACCTTGGGCAAGTCACTAATCCTGATAATCTTACGTTCAGGGCCATCTCCATTTGTCCTGATTCATGTCTGACCAGTGGACCCAGATGACTGTGGAGAAGAATGTGAAGCTGATGACTTAGCACAGCAACCCGTCACTCAAATTCAGTTCATCTGCTTTTCATGTCACCTTCCTGATGTCATAACTTGTAGTCTTGCTTCCCAAGTTCCTTATCTGGTTCTTTCTGTACAGGTGGTCTGTAGTATATGCCAATTGCAATCATTTCTATCTTTCCCTCCTCTGAACTTCACTAAATTCTCTACCCTGATTGGTGAATAATTAAAGAGGGGGTAGACTTTCAAATGAGGAGGTGGACTGAGTCCCTTCTATTTGCAAATGTGGCTGGATCATGAAACGCAGTCACCTCCAGCAATCTGGACACAGGAATCCACCCAGATCACTCTAGATGAGAACAAAAGACAAACCGCATCATTACCACCATGATCCGTATTTTAATGGATCTTTGTGTCCAAGGAGATTTATTCCCATGTTTTTTAATGTTTTTAATACAAAGGGGCATTTTATTTTTGAAACTTTTTCTGTGCTTATATAATCATATGATTTTATTGTTTTTCTTCTTTAGTTGAACTATTATAGTTTTGGTTCCTAATACTAGACCAATTACACATTTCTGGTATAAATCCAATCTGGTCATTATGTGATCATCGTACATATCCTTAAGACATATAGTCAAATCCCCTTGGCTAAAATTTATTCAAGAGTTTTGCAATAACGACCATTAGAGATACTGGTCTAGAGTTTCCTTTCCCTACATTCTCTCTCCTTAGTTTTAGTATCAAGGCCATGATTTTCTCATAGAAAGAGTTTGGTAAGATCTCTTCTTTTTCTATTTTCACAGTTCATAATATGTTGAAATTAATTATTGATTATTTGATAGAATTCACTTATAAATCCATCTGGTCCTACCTAGAATGTTTTCTTTCAGATTTGTTTGGTTTTTTAGTGTTCATTTTCTATTATATTAATAATCAATTATTAAATTCTAATTAAAGAACCAGCCCCAGTAGGTATTAGTCAGTCTCTAAAGGACATTATTGGTAGAGGAGAGTGCCTAAATCCTCAGGGAACATGCTCCTTAATCTTGGGCACAACCTCACCCAACTAGAGGACCTAATTTTTGTTCAGAGTGTAGATCAAATCTAATCTAGATGAATTATCACCCTCACGCATTAAGCCCTTGTCCTTGCAGCACCCTGCCCCCATAGTAATTTAGTATAATACAACTCATGAAGAAGAAAATCAGCTAGTGTGGTCTGGGTGGATTCATTTGTCCAGATTGCTGGAGGTGACTGAATGTCATGATCCAACCACATTCTCAACAAGATGGACTCTACCTCCTCATTTGAAAGGACACCCCCTCCTTAATTGTTCACCAGTCAGGGGCACCTCTTCTCTAAAAGTATATTAAGTCATTCAACATCCCCACTAGATGTCTGATTACTAAGAGAAGCCAATGACCATCAATTTATTGATTATCAATTAGATCAGTTAATAGATTGATTATAAATCTGAGAAAAATTCTTCTCAACTTTTTATTCATTCCATAGCCTTCTCTCCTCCTGTCAATTCCCCTTTCTTGGTTCTCCTCCTTCCCTCTCCCCTTGTCCCCACTCCATGCTGTCTACATTCCTGTAATGAATTCTCCCCAATACAGTCTCTTGAAAGCCCTCCATTCCTTGAATGGGGACATTAAGGCACCATTTTCTACATGATGCCTTCTCTGCCAGTTTCCAGAGAAGAGTGATATCTCTCCATAAACTTTTTTCCACCTCTTTCTGTTCGCTTATTCCATTATTCCACCTCATGACAAAGTAGTTTGTGTTGTTCCTAACACTACATCAGTGCCTAGTCTAAGATGCAGTAACGAGTGCTGATTATTTCATTTCTGCAACCTCACTGAACAAACAAGGGAGCTAGACATTGCATATGTGGTCATTGTTTAGATGAAGAAACAGAAGCTAAGAGAAACCATGTGAATGGCCCAGGGTCACATGTGCATTGACTGAGCCAGGACTCAAACTTATGAGTCCTCACCCTGCCAACTCTAAGCTTCTGTAAATAGTAAGAAGGCTAAAACAAAAGATTCCTAAAAGTCAAGCCAACATTTTATTAAGTCTTGTAAAGGGTGAAAAGAATGTGGGTAAGTTGCGTGAAGAATGAGAATACAAAGCAAAATGTTGGGGTCCTCTGAGAAGGTGAATGAGTACCTCTCCAAAAAGGGAAGGAATGACAATTGCTTCCTAAGAGGTTGCCTTTGACAGTTCCGAGATCTTTGCCAAGATGCGATCCTTGTTTTTATTGACATTTAACTTCGAGTCCTTCAGGAGTTGAATAACCTCATCATCAGAATAGTCTCTGAAGCGGAATGTCTCATATGTCTTCCATTTCTCCTTAATGATCCCTAAAACAAAGAGAGACAGAGATACCATGATGTTACCAAGTTCTTTCTGGCCTGTTCACTCATTAGGAGAGAGTCAATTCTGAAGTCTTGTCATCAAAGCAACTATAGGAACAGGAGGCCACAGAATCTCAGAGCAGCAAAGGATATGAGGGATTCTCCTTTCACAGACTAGTAAAGAATTCATCCCCAATTGTCCTGATCTATATCTTGCCCCTGGATCCAGATAACTCCAGAGGAGATTGTGAGGCTGGTGGCTTTGCCCAATCCCCACCTCATTTAATTCCAATTCACTTGCAAGTCTAAACATCTTCCTGATGTCATGATCCTTTGCAAAAATGAAGGACAAGCAACAACAGAATTCTGTCCCCTGACATCCTTAACAAATAATTATCCAGTTTCAAATCAAAGGCCCCCAGTAACACAAGAAAAAAGAATTCCTTAATAATGCCTCCCTTGGGGGGCAGCTAGGTGGTGTAGTGGATAAAGCAGCGGCCCTGGAGTCAGGAGTACCTGGGTTCAAATCCGGTCTCAGACACTTAATAATTACCTAGCTGTGTGGCCTTGGGCAAGCCACTTAACCCCGTTTGCCTTACAAAAAAAAAAAAAGCACCTAAAAATAAATAAATAATGCCTCCCCTTGACGTACTTGATGACTATGGTGCCTCCAACAGTCTTCTGGCTTAAAAATACTTAACTCCTTAAATCATTCTTCAAAAGATCCTTCAAAGGACCTAGTCTCCATGAACCTCCCCACTCTGCTTGCCTTCTGACATGGAACTAGTTATATCTTAAAGACTTTTATAACTCTTCCAGGCCCTCTCTCTCTTCCCCCTTTAATGTTTAGCTCTTTCCAAAATTATGAATAACCTCTTAATTGTGTAATCTAATCGTCTTTTCTCAGTTGTGGTCCTTCTTGATTGCTCTAAAGTTTTTGAAGATCATGCTCTCCTCCTGATATCTCTTCTCTTCTCTTTGATGATGATGATGATTGTGATACTATTCTCTCCTGGCTCTCCTCCTACTGATCTGACTACTCCTTCTCAGTATCCTTTGCTGCATCTTCAGACAGGTCATGATTGCTTGGTATCCCACAGGGTTCTATCCTGAGCTTCTTTATTTTTCTCCTTCTGGAGAAAATTTACTTGGATTTAACTGTCATCTCTTTGCTGATGATTCCCAAACATACTTATTCAACCCTAGTCTCTCTCGATGTCCTATCTTCTGTCTCCAACTACCTGTGGACATCTTTAACTCAACAAGTCCAAAACTAAATGTGTTCTTTCTCCCAAACTCTTGCTTCTTCTTAATCTTCCAACCACTGGCCACTGTAACCGCTTTAATTTCAGTCATTCAGGCTCACAACCTTAAAGGCATCCTTGATTCTTCAGTTTCCCCAGAGCCAATCAGAGGACAAAGTCTATCAATTCTCCACTTTGCAATGTCTTCAAATTATGTCCCCCCTCTCTCCTCAAACACTAACACCTTTCCGGTGAAGGCCCACATCAGATCACACCAGTGATTTGACCTACCGGGGGCTTTACCTGTCTCAAATTCCTACCCACTTTAATTCATCCTTCATTCAGCCAACAAACTGATTTTCCTAAAGCTAAATTCTGACCAGGTCACTCTAACTCATCCCATTCAATAAACTCCAGTGGCTCTCCAATACCTCTAGGTCAAACATAAAATCTCCCATCTGGCATACAGAGACTTTCATTTTTTTCTCTCTCCCCCATTCTAGTCTTCTTACACACACAAACATACACACACACACACACACACACACACACACACACACACACACACACAAACACACTCTTCATTCAGTGACACTGACCTCTTTGCTGACACTCCATCTCCCAATTCTATGCATTTTCATTGGCCCTGAATCCCATTCCTGGAATGCTCTCCCTCCTCATCTCTGCCTACTAGCTTCCTTCCAATCCTTACTTTTGAATTCACTTCTGCAGGAAACTTTTCCCAATTCCCAATTTTCCAATTCTAATGTCTTTCCTTTATTGATTGTCTCCCATTTGTTTTCTCCAAGTCTTTTTCAATACATATATATATATATATATATATATATATATATATAGAGAGAGAGAGAGAGAGAGAGAGAGAGAGAGAGAGAGAGAGAGAGAGAGAGAGAGAGAGAGAGAGAGAGAGAGAGAGAGAGAGAGTTTCCCCACTAGACCATGAGCTCCTTGAAAGCAGGAACTATCTTTTTCTTCTTTTTCTTTCTTTGGATTCCAAGTGCTTAGCACAAATAATCAACACTTCATAAATGTTTGTTAACTTATAAAAGGTGTGAGCAGAGTGTAGTACCTAAACTTAAGGAGATCTGAGTTCAAATACTGCCTCAGACACTTACTAGCTATGTGATCCTAGGCAAGTTACTTGACTTCCATTCTCCCCCAGTTTCCTTATCTGTAATATTGAGATAATAAGTGCCCCTATTTCTTTTTTTTAGGTTTTTGCAAGGCAAATGGGGGTTAAGTGGCTTGCCCAAGGCCACACAGCTAGGTAATTACTAAGTCTCTGAGACTGGATTTGAACCCAGACACTCCTGACTCCAGGGCCGGTGCTTTATCCACTGTGCCACCTAGCCACCCCTAAGTGCTCCTATTTCACAGGGTTGTTGTAAAGCCTGAATGAGATGAGTTATGGAAAGTATTTTGCCAACTTTAAAGCACTACATAAGTGCTAGTCATTGCTCTTAAAACCTGATTCTGTCATCAGAGAGTGTGTCTATAAGCCTGAGTCAGTCTCCTATTGACTGAATCCATGTAACAGCACCTGAGAGTCAAAAGATGATGCCTCTGACATGAGAGCAGTGGGAAGGCTTCCAATAATTCTCCCCCTTAATACCAGAAGTATTGGTTCCTTGATGTGAATTTGGAGAAGGTTATGGGAATCACCCTAATTCATTTGGGCCAATTTGAAATCTTGTCAGAATTCTAATTCAAAATTAGTCAATTTGTGCTATCAGTACTGGAAAAGGGTGATGGATTAAGTGTCTCCTAAGACCTGACTTCTAGCCCTGTCTCTACTACTTACAATCTGTTTGTCCTTAGACAAGTCACTTAAATGCTGAGAATCACAGTTTCCTAACTTAGAGGAAATTGAGAACTGCATTGTTGTGATGTCCCTCTCAAGGTCCAAATCTTTGAACTATGAAAACTGGGAAGTTTGGAAGCTTGAAAGTTTGCTGTTATAGGGCTATGCCATTGTTGTTTGGTTGAGTCTACACTCAAGTCTGTGGTGTGGCATTTTGGACAGAGAAAGGGGATGAGCTGGGCAGATAATGAAAGAAAAGGAACAAAGGAGCTTTGGAGAGACTTAGCAAGAGTTTCCTGAATGTAAAGGGGAGACATTCTACTGTGTCACAGTCTGTGGAACATAGGGGGCTATGGTCCTATATTAATACTACAAAGTCAAGGGACATTTGCTAATATTGTCATTAGTTACCAACTTTGGGTTATCTGTAGAACTCACCAAGGAGAGTCCTAGTCCACTAGGTTGTAGTTATTCTGATCTTTAGTTGGTAATAACGTTGGACATTGAAATTAGGCATCAAAGGTTTGTCATGCTTACTAAATTAGAAAATAGAACTGATGCTCTCAGATACTTCTGACAAATCAACAAGCCACCAAGCAAGAGGAGAAAGTGTGTGGGCTGCTGATAAGGGACTATGGGGCATGTCAGAAAATTAGTTCCAAATTGCATAGCTGAATGGAAACCATAGGCAAGCTTGGGAAATCCCTATAAAGAAGGTTGTGACAGGACCTTCCTGCCTTCCTTCCCATGTGCTTCCCTCCCCTGAAATGAGCAAACCCCATCTAATTAACAACAGCCTCATTGATGTCCCCACTTTATAAAGGCTAGCAGACTGGTTAATGTGAACTTGGTTAATGTGAACTTAGAGCCCCACCTCCACCAACCCATTGCATGGTACCTCAATGACAGTGTAGCCCAAAATCCATACCTGCGCTGCCACAATTCACTCTATTGAAAAGTGGAAAATGCATGACCACAGGTCCCTTCTCTCCTTCAAAGACGTAACAGTCCCAGGGAGCATCGGCATCTTGTTTGAGCCTATCCTTATCCACTGGAGGGAAGGGGATATTGCAGCTTTTGCAGTAATTTTCTGTCTCCGTGATGGTCTGAGGATAAGGGACATAGACCAAATCTGGTTACCACTTGAGGGCTCCAAAGTCTGAAGGGTCTCTGCAGACTTTCAAGCTTCCTCCTACAATTACATTTTCTAGAGAGAGAACATGAAGCTAGAGAAAGAAAAGGACTTGACCTTCACGTCACATCATGGGTTGAGGATTAGGACTCAGGTCTCCTAACCCAAGCAAGAGTTCTTTCTTGCTTGATTGGTCCTGACCAGGGTCTTTGGGAGGAGAAGATGTTCTTCCCATTACCATAAATGGATCCCCCTCACTGAAGTCAAAAGAGAGGATGATGTCAGAGTTCCGCACTGGGGGCAAGACCAGGGGATAAGCAGAGTTGATAGCCAAGCCAGCATCCATCAAATGTAGATTTTGACCGCCTGTGAGATGTTTGTCCTCAATGTCTTCTACAGGGGGAGGGAGAAAAGAATACCAGAAATTCTGTCACAAAATCATAGAATCTCAGAGTTGGAGCTGGTCCAATTTGTTCTCGATTCAGGATCACATAAGCTAGAGGCTAGAAAGAAATAAAACTTCAGAGAAGTGTCTACTTCTTCTTATGGCTAGCTTTCATCTCCCACCATCAATCAGACTCATTCTCTTCCATTCACTAAAAAGAAATCATTCTATAGATGCTCTCTCAAAATCTCCTTCACACTTCTCAATCCTACTTTCTTTTGCTATTTTCTGAATTCTGTAGTGGACCCATGTTTTGGGGGGACTTTTTTTAGGTTTTTTCAAGGCAAGTGGAGTTAAGTGGCTTGTCCAAGGCCACACAGCTAGGAAATTATTAAGTGTCTGAAGTCAGATTTGAACTCAGGTACTCCTGACTCCAGGGCTGGTGCTCTACCCACTGCACCACCTAGCCGCCCCCTGGTGGTCCCATGTTAAAAGAGCTACAAGGATGAACTTCCATGAAGTGAGAAAAGGGCAGGATGGGTAGAGAAAGATATTCTATCTTCAAATATTTGAAGGATGGATTGGGGAAAGAATGATTGAGTAGTTCTCCCTGACCCCATATAGCAGAACCAGACATAAAGGGGAGGGGAAAGAAAATATTAAGACAACAAATTTCCATCAGACTTAAGGGAAAACTGCCGAATATGTTACTCCATTGCTTGACTGTAGGCATTTTTTTTTATTTATCTGCCTTGCCTGGAACAGTCTTCCTCCTCACTTCCACCTCTTGGATTTCTTGATTTCTTTTAAGTCTCAGCTGAAGTCTCATCTTCAGAAAGAAACCTTTCCTGGTCCCCCTTAATATGAATGATTTTTCCCTTGTTTTCCCCAAACTATCCTATCTCTATCTTAAACATAATTTTTTACATGTTGTCCTCACCATTAGACTGCAAACTCCATGAAGGCAAGGCCTGGGTTGTTTTTTTTTTCCTTTTTTTTTAAGGTTTTTTTTTTTGCAAGGCAAATGGGGTTAAGTGGCTTGCCCAAGGCCACACAGCTAGGTAATCATTAAGTGTCTGAGGTTGGATTTGAACTCAGGTCCTCCTGACTCCAGGACCAGTGCTCTAAACACTGTGCCACCTAACTTCCCCTTCCTTTTTTGTTTTTCATTTTTTTTCAGTATCTCCAGGGTTTAGCACAGTGCCTGATATGTAGCAAGTGCTTAATAAAGACATATTGATATGACACAATATAACAAAGATCTTTGCCCCAACATAGAATGGTCCATCCTGGAACGGGCAAAGGGCTTTGATACAGAGCTTCTCTTTCAGCAAACATGCAACCCTCAGAGTGGGTCGATACTGATGCATCCTCCTCTGGTAACAGGGTCAGAGTTCATCCTTAGAGCTCTTTTAACATGGGGGACCATGAGAGAAATTAGAAATGAAGGTCTTTTCCAGCAGAAAAGGGAAGGCCATTTACCAGAGATAATATAGAGCTGCCCAGATCGAGATTGGATAAGGGTGAACACTTCGGTCCTCTCCAATTCAAATACTATAATCCAAAAAAAAGCCCTTACCTGCCTTATACAGAAAGTTGTTTGTTGTTCCCCATGTCCATGATAAAAGACAGCAGATGGTCTTCCATAAAAAATTTAGGTAAGATGAGATATGGCCTAAAAGAAAAGAAATGAGAATCAGAATCAAAGATGTCTATAAAGGAAGTCTAGTGTTAGGAGAAGCAAGGACCAAATAATCAGGTGTTTCCTCTAGAGAAAGGAGAATCATAAGATCTGAGTTTGAGACCTGGCTCAGATGCTTACTAACTATGTGACTTTACCCAAGCGATTTATACTCCTTGGACCTCAGGTTCCCTCTCCATAAAATGAGGAAGTTTGACTAGACCAATTCTAAGATCTCTAATAGCTCTAAATCCTAAAATCCTGGGATATTCTAATCTAAGAACTGAACCTTGGACCAACCCTTGCCCTCTCTGATCTGTAGTTTTGCCACCCTGAAGAAAAGGCGTTTTGAAGAGGTATTCTCACATGATCCTTGAGCTATGACACTATAAAATTTTTGATGAGTTCATCCCACTCCCCACTGTCCTCACCTGCCCTGAGAGAATACATAGGATAAGGGAACAGGTATACCCAGCACCACACCACCAAGTGGTACCACTGCAGCTGCAAGGAAAATTTCAAATTTCACTCACTCTTTTCCATCAAATCCTTTTTCCAGGTCTTTATCAGTAACTCGTGGAAGAGCTGTCTTTGTTCATCTTTATCAGTCCTGCTCAAGAGCTCAGTTAGCTTGGTAACATAGGCTGCAGCTTCATCAAAATTTTTATCCCCTGTGGCCAAAAAGAGGATGTATCAGTCTCTACCCACTCTGTGAGTTGCATATTTGATGTATCATATCTTTATTAGAGCCCTTTGCCCATGACTTCAGCTAGTCTAGAGGAATGTAAGACCAAGAAGAGTGGAAAGCAATGAATACATCCTTCCCACCCCCATATTCCTTTCTGCCTCTCACCCTTTATCATATCTCCCTGGTCTAAGGCTAGGCGTTGCTACAGAGCATTACACTGGGATGCAGTCAAAAATGAGTTTTGCAATTCAGTCAGAAGCCAGATCTCTTCCCTTAAACTGGAGACCCTGTGAAGTAAGTCCTATGCTGTCAGGCCAGGACTGCCTCGGTGGCACAGGTATGCCTCTTCCCTCAGACTAAGGGATAGTCCAAATACTATCCTTACACCAGAGAGTCTTAGAGATGAAAATAATCTTCTCTTTTAAACTAGGACCTACCCATATTGTTCATCAGATCAAGGGCTTCCAGAAGGTACAATTAATAAATGATGAGAGACTTAAGTAAAGGATAGCACTCACACACACTTCAGGACCAAACTTCATTGTGCAATAGCAAGAAACTTAGATTTGAAATCAGAAGACCTTTGTTCACCTTCCAGTTCTTCTCCTAACTCCTTTTGGATCTAAAACAAACTACTTATGTGCCTTTTCTGCAAAATGAGTCTAAGGGTCATTCTCATTTGACATCTTATAAGATTCTGCTCAAGGAAGAGGCTCTCTCCATGGTACTGAACACCCCCTCTTACCTGACATTGTATGCTGTAGCTTTGCCAGGCTGGGTAAACAGTCTCCATCTGTTTGAAAGGTGGCCATCAAGTTGAACAGTTCTTCTAAGATGTCTTTCAAATTAATTCCTGATAAAAAAAAGTCACAATGTAAATATTATCTCTTTTTTTTTTTACTTCTCCCAACCCTAAGGATCAAATAGAAGTGGCTGAGAGGTGAAGAACCCTCTCTTTAGGTAGGAGGCCTAGGAATATGAGAAATGTATATGTTCATAGATAGATGCCTGCTAATCCAAAGTTGAAGGTCTTCAGAGGAGTCAATAATTCTTGCCCTAAAGGCATCATCAGAAGCAGTACCAACACCAAGATCCTTAAGAAGGGAGGAGTCTATGACCTTGTTTGATCACCGAAATTGATCATCCTAGAAGTAAATTCTTTACATTCATCCAAAATCTCCCTTTCTGGATAGCAGCAAATTTAGGGGACAGCGCATTGAACTGAATTTGAATCCTACTTATCTAACATTATTAGTCAAGTCACTTTCCTCTCAGACCTGCTTCAGTTTCCTCATCTATAAAATGGGGGTGATGACATTTGGAAGTTCTGTTGGGGAAAATGATTTATAGATCTTAGAGCACTAAGAATAAAGAAGCGATCATTATTGCTTATTACTACATTGAAATCATGATGATGGTTGAGTGAAATAGTATATATCACAGCCCAAGTCTTTCTTGTTTCCTCATATAGTAAGAAATATATCAGGACATAAGGATGGTTATAATGGCTCTCTTCATGTATTTGAGATCAATTATTCCAGCAAGAATTATTAAGACTCTACTGAGTTATAAATATAAAGAGTATCTGGGTTATAAATATAAAGAGTAAGGAAATCCTCACTGTCAAGGAGTTTCCACTCTTCTGGAGGAAACTACCAAGTCTATATATTCAAAGATATACAGAATAAATGTGGAGAAAATAGCTAAATTTGTAGTTTTATTGAATTTTCAAGAGAGAAAAATTTCATCTACCAAAGTAGAATGTCAATTTCTCAGTAGTTTAAAGTCCTAGAGAGTTGCCTTAAACACTACACCCTAGGTCACGGTCAGTAAGTTTTTAATTGAATGCAGATGCAAAAGCAAGGAGGTTGACCTGTTTAGTAAAGTGCATTTGTCTTTGATTTTCTTACCTTTGTATCAGGAAAAACTGATTTGGTTATCCTAAAACCATTTCATAAATTGATGTGTTCAATCTCAAAAGCATGAAAGGAGGAGGAACCTACTTAAGGAGTGTGGCTCCCACTGACCACAAGGTGACATGCTGTTCAATTTGATTCAAGAACCATTGAATCCTGTCTATATGATTCAGATCACGAAAATTTCAGGCAAGATAGACATTTCAACAACGGAGTCACTATGAGCCTGGAGAAAATTGTGTAAGATTCATATATTCTAGCAAATCTTTAACTCTCCAACAAGATAGTGCTCTACCAGCAACCCCAGTTCAATGATTTCATGGTGAACTACTCTACTAAATACATATACTTTGTATGTGACCTTTTTGATTGCTAACAGAAACAGGAAAAGGTATTCAAGTGAAAGAGAAATGAGAAAATGAACTTGAAAAGAAGCTCAACCTTCAAAGAAAAATGTTGAGATGAGAGACAGATGTCTTGTGGACTTGAAAGAAAACTTCCTTGGGGCAGCTAGGTGGCACAGTGGATAAAGCACTGGCCCTGGAGTCAGGAGTACCTGGGTTCAAATCCAGTCTCAGACACTTATAATTACCTAGCTGTGTGGCCTTGGGCAAGCCACTTAACCCCATTTGCCTTGCAAAAAGCCTAAAAAAAGAAAAGAAAGGAAACTTCCTTTCACATAAATTTTTCAATTGAATCTGATGAAAGAGAGATCTATTCAGGCAGGGAAGACTGCAAAGCATTGGGCTCTATCCACTCATTTATATAGGATTATGTAAATAATTTGAAGATTTAAATAGACATTATATCAATAAATACTGTTTAGAATGAATGGAATAATTATATAAGGGCTATTATCATTCTTACCTAATAGGTAGAATTTGTTAGTGTCTCATGATAAGACAGATACATGTCATCATTTATGAAGAGGTCCTAATTTGAAGCATTATAAATTATGTAGAGAAAACCAGAAGTTATAGAAAAAATGATATGAGAAACTAAGCACAGGAGGAGTCAGAAGCCAAGAAGAGAAGAATATGGAAGCTGACAAGAACTAATCGAGACTTTGCAGCTGTGGTCAGTAGGTGTTCCATTGGAGAAGAGTTCTGCAGATACTTGAAGGTGGTTGGAGAACAACAGAATCCTTCTTCTGTGGGAAGAGCTGTTAGGCTCATTGTCAGTGCCACTTGCTAGACAGGAAACCTTGCAGGGTATCTGGATTATGCTTTACTGGCCTTTGTAGCTTGAGAAAAGAGAACCTCTCATAGTTCACAGATGCACAAGAGATGAGAGGACTGACCCTGGAGTCAAGGGTACTTCAGTTCAAATGTGGCCTCAGGTAAAAGCCTATTCCAAAGCATTAGAGGTTCCAAGTTCAGTTCCTTACCATCAGGCTCAGCAATGAGGACTGATCTCTGCATGCTTTCAAGATCCATAAATTTCTTAAAGAAATCTACAAGGAGAATGGAGATTCTTTTACTAAGGGTTAAGATAAATTTCCATCCTGGCCCCCAAACGCCACTTGCTCCCCTTCCCTCCTCCTCTGATGAATATCTGTTTCTCATACCTACCCTTGATGTATTGAACCACAATGTCTTTGTCAGCCAGAGCACTGCCACATAATGCTGTAGAGGAAAAAAAAGGAGTAGGAGAATATCATAGAAAGGAAATGAAGGCTGGGTTCTTATTTGGCACTTTGTATCTCCAAGTACCAAAAGAGCACTGCTCTGTCCATTTGTCCTGCCTCTGTCCCTTCAGATTAGTAGAAAGTACAGATCCTCAAATCACAAGTAGGAACATGGAAGTGAAGAATATTTCACATAGCCATTCCCCAATTGACAAATGGTCAAAGGATATGCAAAGGCAATTTACAGATGAGGAGATCAAAGCAATCCTCCATAGTCATATGAAAAATTGCTCTAAATCATTACTTATTAGAGAAATGCAAATTAAAACTTCTCTGAGGTACCACCCCACACCTCTCAGGCTGACCAGAAAGGATAATGAGCATTGTTGGAAGGGTTGTGGGAAATCTGGGACACTATTATATTGTTGGTGGAGCTGTGAACTTATCCAGTCTTTCTGGAGAGAAATTTGGAATTATGCCCAAAGGCAACAAAAATGTGCATACCCTTTGATCCAGCAATATCACTACTAAGTCTATACCCTGAAGAGATGATGAAAAAGGGTAAAAACATCACTTGTACAAAAATATTCATAACAGCCCTATTTGTGGTGGCAAAGAATTGGAAATCAAGGAAATGTCCTTCAATTGGGGAATGGCTTAGCAAACTGTGGTATATGTATGTCATGGAACACTATTGTTCTATTAGAAACCAGGAGGGATGGGAATTCAGGGAAGCCTGGAGGGATTCGCATAAACTGATGCTGAGTGAGATGAGCAGAACCAGAAAAATGCTGTACACCCTAACAGCAACATGGGAGCAATGATCAACCTTGATGGACTTCTTCATTCCATCAGTGCAACAATCAGGGACAATTTGGGGCTATCTGTAATAGAGAATACCATCTGTATGCAGATAAAGAACCATGGAGTTTGAACAAAGACCAAGGACTATTTCCTTTAATTTAGGAAAAAGACTGATATCTTATTGTCTGATCTTGCTATCTCTTATACTTTATGTTTCTTCCTTAAGGATGTGATTTCTCTCTCATCACACTCAATTTGGATCAATGTATACCATGGAAACAATGTAGGGACTGACAAATTGCCTTCTGTGGGGGTGGGGGAGGGAAGTAAGATCAGGGGGGAAAATTGTAAAACTCAAAATAAATAAAATCTTTATAAAAAAAGAATATTTCACATCTGAGGTATCAAATTATATGAAAATTAACAAGCAAGTGATCTCACAGAATTCTGTTGACGTTTTTTAAGCTACTCATATTCTCAACTGGAACTCCAAATTTGAAGAACCCAGGATTCCAATAGGATGCCAAAGGGAGGGATAATCTCATTGCTCCTATTGGAGGAGATTTTCAATCCTTACCTCTCAGGTAAGAGAAATCCCTTTCAGGTTCTTGTTTGATGAGCTTCCCTCCCTCAAACTTGCTCCCACAATGAGGGGTAGAGACATAAGCACCAGGTTCTGAGTAGCCGAGTGTTGAGTAGCCAGCCCAATCAGGAGTGAATTCAAACCAAGCTTCTGGGAAGATAACAAAACTGTGGGTTTGGTGAGCAGGTTTTACATCAGGGTAGGAGTCACGACACGATAAGATTTGTACCCAGAAAAATTCACACAACAATCTGTGTTTCCATAAGCATATGGAACATTAACCTGGGGCTTCATATTCAGTTACATTCACACTAAGACATGTTCCAAATATCACCAATTTTCCCCCAAATAAATCTACTCACTAGATAAGTCTCTTCCTACTAGCAGCAACTAGTTGCACAAAATCAGGAAAGGAGACTGGACCAAACCCCGTGAGAGAAAACCAGATGGGTCAGTGCCCCATTGTTCACTTGATATGGTATTTGGGACACAAGTTGTAAAGGCCAAAAGGTCAAGTGTTAAAAGATCCTGAAGATCTCAAGAGTACGGAGAACAGGAATGTTTTTATAATACCCTGCAAAAAATGTGATATTCACATTTCTACCCCAGTCAAATGATGGCTTTTTATGTTCAAAATGCAAGGTACGCTCCTTCTCAGGAGAGAAGAATAATATGACAAACTTTGAGATTTAGAGAGATCATTAACCATCTAATCCAATATCTACTCACCTGACTCCTAATTCCCTCACATGGCAATTGGATATCCAGCATAGGCTGGAATAACTCTTGGGAGAAAGAAGCCGTCTCAACATGGAGGCTACAATCACAGGAAGGAGGCAACTCTACTTTTAAGCAATTAAAATGATGGGGGAGTTTTCAAGATTAAAGGATTAAAGAAGCCTCTGTAAATTCCCCTCATTGCCATCTGAGATGAAGTAGAAGAAATCTATCCTCTCCTCCACAGAACAACCATCCATCTATTTGAAGACAACTGTCATGTACCCCCAAGTCTTCTTTGTCAGAGTAAACATTCCCAGGTCTCTCAACTAATCCTCATAGCTCCTGAGTTTGAGATCCTTTACCAATCAAGATGCCCTCCTTGGGTACTCTCCATCTTATCCATGTTCCTCATAAATCATGGTATCCGGAACTAAACAATGTAGTAATAAAGAGATCAAATTGTTTGGCTCCGTTCTCCACCTTGTAAGGGGAAATTAAACTATACTTAAAATAACTTTTAAAAGTGGAAGTGGGATGTCAATGTAACAAATTAAAAGTGCAATAAAATGTGAAGAAGCAGAGGGGAGATGACCTATATAAGAAGGAAGAACAAAGAAGACTGTCACAAAGAGAAGGAAGGAAAGAGGTGTCATTAAACATTTGAAACCTAAAAAAAGCAAAGTTGAGAAGGAGCTAACTCTGCATTGGGTGAGGAAGTAGCTGTATATTCTCTAAGAAGTGTTAACATAGATCCACAATGACTATCAGGTGAAATCACTCAATGATTAGGGGTGAATAACAAGAGTAGAGGCAGGGTTATTCAGGACCTCCTCCTTGAGTTATACTTAATCAACTGTGTGTTGACATCAAAATAGAGAGGTCAGTTTTCTTCTTAAGACTATGGTAGGGTGGCTAGGGGCCGAAGTGGCAGAGCACCAGCCCTGGATCAGGAGTACCTGAGTTCAAATCTGACCTCAGACACTTACTAATTACCTAGCTGTGTGGCCTTGGGCAAGTCACTTAACCCCACTTCCTTGCAAAAACCTAAAAAAAAAAAATATGACTATGGTAGAACCTACAAAGATTTGTCAAAATGGATAACTACTATAAACTTCTGGAAATCCAAGTACAAAAACTGTTGCCAGATGAAATCTAAAAAAGTATTGCCAAAGATCACAAAGTCATTTGAGGGGGAAAAAAATTAAAGACCACCTGGATTCATGGAGCATTTTTTCCTTCTTATCTATTGACAAGAAGTACCAAGAATGAAAAATTGTTCTGAGAAATGATCAGCAGACAAATTTGATATCTTAGAATGGAATTTGTATTTCTGGACCTTGAATATTTAACATAGGAATGACTGTCTACTGGCTAGGGAGAAAATACACCTAATAAAAGCTAAAATATATATATTTTAGTATCTTGTAAACATAATAAAAAAAGATTCTCAAGAGAAAAGAACTGATTTATAGAAACTTCAAATTCAATATTCCATAGGTAACTCAAACTCAATGGATCTAAAAACAAATCTCAATATCATCTTTTCCTATTACTGTCAATCATATCATCATCCTGCCAGTCCTTTAGCCTTAATTGCCATCCTTAATTCCTTATCCCATTCACCACACATATTCAATATGTCACCAATTTTTTTCATTTCTACTTTCATTACATCACTAGCATAGATCCCCCCTTTCTCCATTCCCACAACCATGGCTCTAGCCCTGGCTCAGATCATCTCTCACATAGATTATTGAAGGTCTTCTTAATGATTTTTCCAGGGATGGAATTAGATCTATAGAACAGATGGAACAAGATCTCAGAGGGAAAGGTACTGTCTTTGATGGGGTCCCCTTTAAAATATGGGGGATAGAGATGAATGAAGGAAATCAGAGAAACTAGACTGTGGCGATAAGGAGGAAGAGTTTTCTAAGCAAAAAGAACAGCTAGCAGCAATGAGTGAGATATGGAACATTATATTCAAAACAGCAAATAGACCAGTGTTACTGGATTGTAGAGTATATGCGGAGGAGTTAAGTATGAGAAGACTGATAAAGTAGGAAGGGGAGCAGATAGTGAAGGGCTTTATGTGTCATATAGGGGACTGGTCAGAAATGGTGACATGAGGATTCTTGTTCTAGTTTGGATTGGACTAGATGGTCACTGAGATTCCCTCCAACTCTGAAGTCCTGTAAAGATTCCATCATTTTTTCCTCAAAAAGAGCTCCACTCCATGGACTCCCTAGACCTTCCTAGGGCAGTCACCCTGGTCATACACTGCCTGATATCATTGTTCTAAATAGGCCTTCTGAGCAGATATCTTATCACTCCTTATCTTATCACTCAAGGGATGATGCCAAGGCCATACTCACTCAGATTCTTCTTTTCTCCTATCTTGAGTTCTTGGCTGATGGTAGCAAATATGGGATATGGCACAGTTCCCATTACAGACTGATGTTTCACATGGGACAGACGAAAATCCATAAGCTGATAGGATTAAGAAGAGATTACAATATAGAGAAATGGAAAAGGATTCAGGGAGCTATGGCCCCTACAGAGCTAGGAGGTTCCAAGACGTTATCAATTCTCAGGGTTTACAGTTACAAAGAATCTTAGATCCTTATTGTAACTCCAAACTTGCCCTTTTTCAAGTAAAGAAACTGAGGTATATAGAAAGAAAGATATTTGCCCAAGGTAAAACAAATAATCAGCAGCAGAGATAGGATTTGAACCCAGGTCTAAATATAGGGTTCTTTGAACTAAGGTCTAGCTGGAAGAGACCTTCCCTGCCTCACCATCAATAAATTAACATAAGATCACCCAACAGTGTGCCAGAATTTAGCACAGTATCTGATTTTATAAATGGTAGTTTATTGATCAGCAAGCCAGAACTCTGGGCTGGGACCACTAGCCAGAAATATAGAATGGGAATACCTTCATCCTTCGATGAAATCCCTACCTGTTCTCAGTTTCCCTAGGTCCCAATGGAAAACTTACTTCCTTTGTAAGGTAGTAGACGAAGGAATGAGACCAGAAGTCAGTGAGGGAATAGTCATCCCTCTCTGCAGCCTTACAGAGCTTATTCAAGGCAATGAAGAAATCCCAGGAGTTCTCCCGCAACCGCCTCTGGAGCTCACATTCTGCCTTCCATAGATCTTTCCACCCATCATCACTCTGGGTGTAGAGGGAGGCCATGCACCTAAAGATGAGATAAGCATCTACCAGCCTGGCTGGTGAAAAAACTGGCTAGATACAAAATCATTTGGCCATTGAGAGCACTACAGTGTAGAGTATCAGCCCTGAAGTCAAGAAGATGCCAGTTCATATATTAACCTCAAGATACTTACTGACCATAGGACCCTGGGCAAGTGACTTCACCTTTGCTTGCCTCGGTTTCCCCAATATAAAGTGGGAATAATGATGAATTTATCTCCCAGGGTTGTAGTGGGGATCCAAGAAGAGAACATTTGTAAAACTGATTTGTCCAGAGTTGGTGCTTGGATAACCCTTCACTCTGAAAACCCATTGACTATGAGCCCAAAGAATTGTTGCTTAGTTTTCAAAGTGCTGTGCACTACTGTCATCTACAAAGTCCATCATTGCTCTGCAACTCTTTCTAGTTTCACCAATTTCTTTGTCATTCATTGTGTCCTCTAAGAAGCCCTTTCAATATCAGCTGGTTGGGTGGTTCAAGCTTAGGTACGGAAAATGCAGGGGATTTGGGGAGTGCGATTTATGAAGAGCTTAAGAGTGAGCTAGGTTCCTTTCCCCTCTGTGGAGCTGTGGATTCCCTCCCCAGAGAGTTACACACACACACACACACACACACACACACACACACACATAGATTCTTACCAGGTAGAGCCAGATACCCCTGCAATGTATGTGACCATGTCCAGGATCCCCAGATGACTCAGTTCGGTAAGGACACCTTGGCAAGCTATTGCAGCCCTCAGGCCCCCACCAGAGACCAGAACAGAAACAACAGGGCCCTAGACACAGGAGAGAGAGAGGTGAAAGTAGCTTTCCAGGGTTTCTACCTGGGAAAGGAAATGAGAAAGGGAAGTGTTACATCAGGAGAGAGGAATGGTAGATAGCTTTCTCATTTGGGTAAGGTGCAGAGGAAGTTACACTCTAAGATAAGAGTGAGGAGGGGTGATGGAATTCCCACTGAAGGAAAGAGAGGAAAAGGTTAATGAATTTCTCCTGGAGAAAAAGGAGAAACTATAAAGGTATCAGGAGGGAAAATACCAGGGTGGAAAGATAGAGGGTCAGAAATCAAGAAAGCAGGAAATGGAAAGATTGGAATTGGGTCCATGAAAGAATCAGGCAAGTCTCAAGTATCCCCTTCGGGGAAACTTCTGTAGAACATTCAGGCACTCCTGGGTTCTACAGGGAACATCAGCCCCATGGTCCCATACCTTCTTGGTATTGATGCCCAACTTCTGCAGGGCCATCAAGACCTTCTTCCCCCGATTTTGCACTGCTACTTTCTCTTCTTCTGATATTCCAAAATGGACACTGATGTCAGATCTGCACAGAATATTAAAAGGTTTGTTATAAACAGCTCCTTGGACTCAAGCCCTTGACCCTGAGTTTCTTGGCCAGTATTGAATTCTGCCCCTCCCACCATCAGGCTAAAACCCCTCATTTTCTCAGTATCTAGCCCTGGGTTCCAATCTATCATCCATGGAACCACCTACCCCTAAACTTTTCTGCTTTTTGCCAAATGACTCAAAAATTAAATTGAATATCACATAAGCCAAGGACCGCCCCCCTCACCTCTCATTCTGTTTGCCAGGTCGACTCTTGGTGGTGAAGGCAGCTTGCTACAAAAAACAGAGAGTAGGAGAGGCCCTTTATAAGAGGCTCATTAGTAAGGCTGCCTCCTACCCTCAATTCCCCTCACCCTTATCAATATCCACATAGAGCCGTGAACACAACACCCCCTGACAATTTCTTTTACCATTTAGGGTTCTACTTGGTATTTCTAACCACTTCATCTCCATCCTTATTTCTTTGCCCCAATGTGACCGTTTCAATCACATATATACCTGAAAGATACCCAATAGACCAAGAAGCAATGACAATACCTGGGGTTTGTCGGTCATACCTGCTGTCCTCACAACCGTCTCTGATCACAGATCTGAACCGGAAAAGAAAAGGGGTTGGGGGGAGGAGATAAATAGTAGCTGCCTCCAAAGGTCTATCTCCAGCTTTCCCTGTATCTGTATTGGTACATTTTTCTCTATCTCTGCTTCCCACTCCTACTTCCCCTACTACTGAAATTCCTTTGATGGCCATGCCAACTAATTGTAAACTCAGAGAGCTTCTCCTCCCTTAGAATGAGTTGAGAAATGCAGATGCCTATCCTTTGACTTGTTGCCCCTCATTTCCAAGGCAATCTATCCCTACCTTCCTCCTTTCATCCCTTCCAATTCTATCTCTCATGTCACCTCAATTCTAAATCCCAACATAGCATACAATCCAAGTGTTTGTCCCTCCTTTCTTTTTCTAATTCCTTTGCTCAGGACCCTGACCTAATTGGACCTTTCCAAAACCATCTAAGCCACCTCATGACTTAAATGTTACTTATCCCTCCCTTTTAATCACTTTATCTTTGTCTGATTCCCTTTTTCTCTTTGGATTTCAGTTCCTCCTTCTGTAATGTGAAGGTGGTTGAATTTGACACTTCCTAAACCCAGACAGTCTGATATCATGAGAAGAACCCTAGTTTTGAAGGTTTAAATGGTCACTTGAAATAGATAGACTTTATAAGAAACCCATAGAACTCCAGTGTCTCTCCCCAGTCCCAGATCCTTCCACAATCTTTCTGTATCTTTAGGAAGATGATTTTGGATAGAAGTCTTGCTATATATAGCCTCTCTAAGCTCTGATTCCATATGGTCATCAGTTACCTACTGAACACTTTAACCTGATATCCCATCAGCATTTTAAATCCAAAATGTCCAAAAAAGAACATAGCATCTTTCCTATCCCAAACCTATCCCTGATCCAAAGTTTCTAATTTCTGTCAAAGGTTCCAGCATCCTTTCATTTACCAAGGTAGTTACACAACCAAAAGTGATCCTGAACTCCCCTATTCTCACTCTCCATAGCAGATCATCTGTAAAGTCTGATCATAATTACATTTGTAGCATCTCTTTGATATACCTCCCTTTCGCATCACCTCATCCCCTACAATTTCAATAGCCTGGTCTTTCTTAAGTCTCTCCCTATTTTGCCATTCAGTTACCAAAGTAATTTTTCTAAAGTATCCATCTGACTGTGTCACTCCTTTACACAATAAATTTCAATGAGTCTCTATTGCCTCTGGGATCATGTATAAATTCCTCTGTTTGGCATTTAAATACTTTCACAACCTGGCAGGACTGGGGGCATGAACATCCATGAGCAACATGATTCTAGACTAGACTAGAATCTAGCCATTTTCTGTGACTTCAACAATTGTTCAAACTTTTAAAAGTAGAAATTGTATGCCAAAGATAAGGCAGGTTTAACTGTTTCCATGGTCTAGGATACTCAGAATTGAAAAGATAATATTTAAAAAAAACCAAACCCATAAAATGCCACTAACTGACACTGAGTTTACTCAGCCCCCTTCCCCCACCTTATACATTTCCAATAACAAGGATGCACCAGCAGACCCAAGGACACAACAGAAGTTTACATCAAAACTGACCCCTAAACTCAAATCTCTACTCCCTCTTTCCAGTTCTGTGAAGATCCTACTCTAGGCTGTGGAGGTTTCCTCAAGGCTCAGAAGCACCAACTCCAGTGAGAGAAAATAGCTTCTACTGAGACCAGGAAAAGCAGGCTCTGAATTGCTGGAATCAGGTCAGAAATCTAAGGAAAAGAAGGAATGGGACAAGTCAGTAAATATGCTGCATGTGGAGAGCTATATAACATTCCATTAAGCCTGAGGGAAAGAGCACAATATCCACCTTGGGCCAATTCTGACCACCCAAAATTCAGAAGGGGAAGAGACCTCAGCTGGTGAACCTTAAATTATAGTGTGGGAGGAGACCAAAACATATTGAGATCCAATATCTCAAGGAAACCACAATCAAGGGGAAGGGAGTCAAAATTGAGTAATGAGAAAAAGAAATGGGGGGAGAGAGGAACTGAAAGATCACAAGGAGAAGAAATCCCTTTCTTTTTTGACTCTTCTCAATTTAGGTACCAGTACCATTTTTGCATTATAAAAAGATTTTTGGAAGGATTCCTTCTTTGCTTATTTTTACAAATAGTTTCTATAGTACTAGAATTGATCGTTCTTTAAATAGAATCTATCTGAGCCTGGAGTGCCTTTTTTTCCCCCATAGGGAGTTAATTGATGAATTATTCAAATTCTTCTTATAAGTGATGGGATTATTTTGAGAATTCTGTTTCCTCTCTGTTAATCTGGGCAATTTATATTTTTGTAAAATTCATGAATTCCACTTAGAGTCAGATTTATTGTAATATGATTAGGTAAAATAACATCTAATAATTACTTTAATTTCCTCTTCATTGGTGGTAAATTCATCCCTTTTTGATACTGATAATTTGGTTTTCTCTCTTTTTTAAATCAAAAACCTTTAGTTTATCTATTTTATTGCTTTTTTTAAATAAGACCAGCTTCTAATTTTATAAATTAGTTCAATGTTTTCTTACTTTCAATTTTATATCTCTTCTTTGATTTTTAGGATTTCTACTTTGGTGTTTAATTATTATTTTAATTTATTCCTTTTCTAAATTTTTTAGTTACGTATCTAAGTCATTAATCTGAACTGACCATTTTATTGATGTAAACATTTAGATATATAGAAATTAATCCTAAGTATTGCTTTGGCAGCATCCCATAAATTTTGTAATGTTATTGCATTGTTATGCTTTTTAAGAAAATTATTAATTTTTTATGATTTGTTCTTTGATCTACTAATTCTTTGAAATTAGATTATTTAGCTTATAATTGATTTTTAATCTCTCCATGTTCCTTTACTAAATGTAATTTTTATTGCATCATGATCTGCTACAGGAGGCATTTAATATTTCTGCTTTTCTGTATTTGATTGTGAGATTTTTATGCCCTGATCTATGGTGAATTTTTGCATAGGTACCATGTACTACTGAGAAAAGAAGGTATAATCATTTCTATTTCCATTCAGTTTTCTGAAAATAAAGGTCTAGAATAACTAACTTTTCTAAAAATTCTATTCACTTCTCTAAATTCTTTGTTGTTTACTTTTTGGTTAGATTTATCTAGTTCTGAGAGGAGAAAATTGATATCGCCTACTAGTATAGTTTTTCTATTTCCTCCTGTAACTGATTTAACCATTGTATCAAGAGGCAGAACACTGAAAAAAAAAGGACACATGACCTCCAAACTTAATCAATGCTTTTGCGTATCTATGAATGAATACTGAAGAACAAAGAAAGATTCAACACTTCATGAGACAGAGGCCTCTATGGAATTTGAGGAGATATAAAATCACAGCAAACTGTCCCTGAGTCATTTAAAAGATAAATGAGAATTCTGAAAGCAGGATTTCTGCCCTGCCCAAAAAAATAATGGGCAGAATAGAAAAACTTCAATTTGCTCAATGTCAAGCCTCATGAAAGAAACAAAGGAAAGAAAAACAGTTTGGCATACAAATGCTCAGAAATGAAAAACAATCTAAATGAGGACAAAAGCAAGAACATTTAGAGACAATAAACTCTCTACACAAACAAAACAAGTTTTGATGACAGAGCTGGAGGTCTTCTAAGAAGAACATGACAGGACAAAAACCTTTACAGCAAAATGAAAGAAATCATAGAAGAAAGTTTCCCAAAACTTCTAAATATAGAAAATTAAATCTTGATTAGAAGATTTCATGGATCGTCTCCAAAAAAAAAAAAAACCCAAGGTTGAAAACTTCAAACACATAGTGGTTCATTTAGCGAGTCACTTCATCCACAGCAGACTTTCACATACAAAGGAAAAGACAAACAATTAATGCAAGACTATTCTTCACCTACTAAAGAAAGGAAGAGGGAATGGAATATTATGTTCCTAAAAGCCCAGAAGCTAAGGATGCAGCTCAGGGCACTGTAACCTGCAAACCTGAGCTTAACCATACAGGACTGTCTCCTACCTGCAATAGAAGGTAGTTCTGAGGCAGAACTCTCAGTCAATGGCACTTTATTAAAGACTCCATGATCCCCTCTACTGAAGTGGACTTCAGATCTTCCTCATGATCTGAGATGCCCCATCCTTCTAGGACCCTATCTTTATATATTTTGATGCCCAAATATACAAAAGAGACATCGTGGACTACAGAATCTCATTAATTGATAGACCTTGCTCTTGAGATCCAAACATTATATATTCAGTAAGGGGTCATAGTTTGAGGGAAGCATGAAGCTTCTGATGGCCATTTGCTCATGTTGGACAAGAGAGAGTAGTTCAGAGGTACAAAAACAAATGGGGAGACTTCCCATGAAATTGAGTCACCTCTACCATACTGGGCTTAGTCACAATGTGGTCTGCTAGCTAACTTCCTGCGATTAAGCAAGTGATCTAATAATCTAAGTTCAGGAGTCTGATATACAGAACTGATAACTACCCCTATGGAATCATATCAAATTGATTGATGCTGACTGGAATAGGGTAGGGCTCCAAATGAATTATTTCTCATAAGACAATTAATAGATGTTCAATTTTTTTTTAGGTTTTTACAAGGCAGTGGGGTTAAGTGGCTTGCCCAAGGCCACATAGCTAGGTAATTAGTGTCTGAGGCCAGATTTGAACCCAGGTACTCCTGACTCCAGGGCAGGTGCTCTATCCACTGTGCCACCTAATCACCCCAATGTTCAATTTTTTAAAAAAGATTATTATAAAAAGAAAGACAGAACTGAAGGTATTATTTGCTTCTCAAATACCCCAAGAGAAATACAGGATGAATAAATAAATGCAAACAGCAACAGAGTGACAACAGAAGGAACATTAAGAGATTTCTTTCTAAAAGTACAAAAGGACACAGATAAATGCAGAAATCTGGTAAAAGTAACATTAAAGAGGCTAACAGGAGACATTATGGGCAGAACCTGGGGGCATTCTAACTACAGTAAAAAGAAATCCTTTTTATGCAAGGGGATACCAAAAATGAAAATTTAAAAATCTAAAGAACATGTGAAGGGGAGAAGAGGAAGGAGCTATCTATCTGAGTGGAAAAAAGAGGGGGAAGAAATATATAACTAGATAAATTTAAGAGAGAGGAACTAATAATCAAAACTCAAAAGGGATAATAAATGAGAAGAAGGGATCCAAATTTAGGAATCCATTGGTAGCAGAGCCTTCAAAAATATTAAAGTAACTGGAGAAATATAATACCATATATACATTGGAGCATGGAAAAAAAATTATCACTTGGAATAACATTTTAGAGATGAATAGATAATAAGAGAAACCCCCATCTACTCCTTTGTGGAAGTGGAAGATCTACAAGTGTCACACATCATACATGTTTTTGAACTTTCTCAATGTATCAATCAGTTTTTCTTCTCAAAAATTAAAAAAAATCCATTATTTGTTATGATGATGCTATGGTTATCAAACAAGTGATGCCATGAAAAATAAGTTAATTGGATTTGAGTGAGGGGGCTGCTGTGAAAGCCTTACTTTCTCCTCTACAGTTATCCAATAAGCATCAAGTGTCTGAGACCAGTTTTGAACTCAGGTCCTTCTGACTTCAGAACTGAAGGTCTATCCACTGTACCACCTAGCTATGCATAAATGGATTGGCAATCAGGGAGAAGAAGAGATAGGTAGGATACTATGGTGATGTAAGGAACAGAAAACATCACTAGATTTTCTTTTAATTTCTTCACAACCTGGATCCAAACTACCTTTACAGTCTTATTATGCATTACTCCCCTTTGTATACTCTACAATTCAATCAAAAGGCCTGCTCACAAGCCCCCCACCCATGTTTTTAAATTTGTTGATGATGTTTGTCCTTTGTTCTCAAAGAATCCATGATATCAGGGAGTTGATGCCATGACCTGTACATGAATTGGATTTGAATCAGGCAGCTGCTATGATAAGTCATCAGCTTCATTTTCTCCTCCACAGCTATATGGATTCAGTGACCAGATATATAAATTAGGACAACTAAAGATAGCCCTGGATTTGAGGCAATTAGGGTCAAGTGACTTTCCCAAGGTCATACAGCTAGTAAGTGACTAAGGTTAGATATAAATTCAGATCTTCCTGAGATCAGGACCAGTACTCTACCACTTTGCCATCTAGTTTCCTATTTTAAATTTAATAGTTAGCCAAAGAAAGCAATCAGCTCAAAGCTCAGAGCAACTCTCCATTAAATACATAATGGATTAAAAGAAAATATGGGTACACAGTCAGGCATCTAGTATTTGGGGATGCAAAGGCAAAGGGCTGTCCTCTGCCCTCATGGAGCTCACAGACTAATGGGGGAAAATATACAAATATAAGAACATGTGAGATACAGACATGATAACTTGGAGAGAATCAACAGAAACAAGGCAGAAGCATTGAGGACACAAGCATTGGGGAGCATAGCAACTCACCTTTCAGAGAATACCGAAAGACTGACTGATGGCCTTACACTGCAACAGTCCAGATCACTTTGGTTTCTAACAAGCACTCTTCCTTGGGAAGCCAGTTGTGTGTTTGCTCACTCCCAGTCCACTCAATAAGAGACTGTCAGCCTTGGTCCCTGAGTTCTTTGGAATCATTCCATAAAGTCAAGGCTTAATCTTTTTTTCTGAAGTCTTCCTCATTGAGTGCCAGATTTCCTCTTTCCTCATTAAAAAAACAAAACAAAACAAAAACCTCTATCTAGTTTATGGTATCTAATATATTTCCTAAATTGTCATCTCCATTGAGTAGTCTATAAACCAGGTGCTTCTCATTGGCTTAATGATTACCAAACAGCTCCAAGGTTTCGAATTTCCCAATTTATATCACTTCTGTAGAGCAAGGATAACTAATGGGTGGAGAAAAGGATAAATAAACTCAAGGAACATTGGTTTCTGAAAATTTTAAAGGGTTCATTCCCCCCAAATATTTTACAAATACAAGTACTCAAAATCTGAAAGAGGCAAACACATCCCAAGTCTGTTTCCTGCTTGGCCACATTCTGGAAGAGTTTTTTTTTTCACATGGAAATTTCACCACTCAAAGACAAAATATGTAAAAGGAGCTTTGTTCTAAATTCTTACAAATCTATAAAAAAAAATAATTAGTCTTTTGTCATCAGATTTGCAGTCTTGAGAGACTAGGGTCCAAGTACTACCCCAGATACTCACTTATGACTCTGGTCAAATCACTTCATTCCTCTGCATCATTTCCTTCATCCATCAAATGAGAGGGTTGGATGCTCAATGATATGGAAGAGTCCCTTCTACTTCTAGGTCTATGATCCTAGCACCCTGATAGTCTATGAAGGCAAACCAATTTATTTTATAATCTGGAGAATTCTTTGAAAGAGTTGAGAGTCAAATCAAAAAATCAGGCATCATTGACATGTTTGTTCTTTTATGATCTTAGGGCAACTTGTACAGGTCAGATTTTCTCAGGAATCCTTCAAGGCTTTGAAGACTCGGTTCTTATCTCAAGAAGGACACACCCTAAAGCAGTTGTGCAATGAGTCAGAGTTTTCCTCAACTTCTCCTCCCATCTTTGTCCCATCAACTAATTAGTATGCTCAATAATCATAAAATGTAAGTCTAGAAAGAGAAGCAACAGATAGTACCTTACTTCCTCATCAATCACTATCCTGGAATCCTCCAACCCTAACAAAATTCATGTATGGGATATTTCATGGACCAAAGTGAAAAATTGAGAAGGCATCTGTAGAGGTTCCACTTATTCCACCCACTCTGGATACAGACTAATGTTCATGCCGCTAATCCTCCAAAGGACTTGGTAAACTAGGTATAATATCATTTAACAAATTTCATTTCAATATTTAAGCCTTATTTGTGGGGTTTTTCCTTTTCCCTTCCCTGTTGAGCATGATGATCTACTGTATAATCATTCTTTGCAGAAACCTACACTATCAAAGGCAGATTATACAGTGCAAGCAACACCCCAAATTATACAGTGCCAGACATGGATTCAGGAAGACTCATTTTCTTGAGTTCAAAATCTGGTCTCAGACACTTACTAGTAATTTATCCTGTTTGCCTCAATTTACTCATTTGTAAAATGCATTGCAGAACAAAATAGCATTTTTCCAATAAGCTTGCCAAGAAAACCCCCAATGGGCTCAACAAGAATTGGACATGACTGAAAAATGACTGAACAACCACAGTTCTGCAAAATGTAAGCATTGGAATAAGAAAGATAACTGGATTCAGCATCTTCATTTTAAAGTTCCTAGAAATCAGAGAGGATTCATTAAACTTTGGTGAAGAATGATTTGGATTCAAAAGTTTTATTTCTGTAAATCATGAATACTGCCGTCAAGAAAACAGGTACTGAACAACCCAGAAAAACACAGAACTGATCATCTTATAAATAAGAAGAAAAACTGGGAAGGACAAAAAACTTAATTAGCAGCTCTAAGAGTGGAGGAGGGAGCAATGCATCCATCACCCTGCAACCCACTGATCTCATATTACTTTAACTAGAGAAGACAACCTCTTAATCAATGGCTTTATTCGAGGTGCAAAAGTCTGCTCTGATTGGTTGAAAAGACATTTAGTCATTCCCTATAGGGTTTGTATAAAACCAGCAAGGCAGTTTGAAATTGAGCATTTGAGTCCAGCCAGTCCTCTACAATGGAATCAACTGCTTGATCTATGATTATGTAAATTGAATAGATGATTATGTATCAAAACTCTGATGAAGGGAAACTATTGCAGAAGTGAAGGTCTTGTTTCTGTTTCAGGAGGACTTTTTAACAATTAGTTATCCTGGAGCCAAGATGGTAGAGTAAAATAGTCTAAGATTTAGTAGAGTCCCTACACTTATATTGTGAAGTCTTCCCCTGGAAGAATGGGCAAATGGGAACACTGTTCCAACAGCCATCAAGTCACCTGAAATAGGTACTGTGGCGCACTTAGAGCATGCTTCAACATTGAAGGTGCCAAGGTCCTCCACTGCATCTAGAGCCATCACCAGTTGTCTGAACTTTGGCTTTCCACTGGACCATGACTTTGGAAGAGAGAGTGGGGCTGATGACTTTGTGCAACTCTACCTCACTTAAATCCAATTTACACATGCCTGGAAAGACACCACCCATACTTTACCAATCCTCAAATTTCTTTGCTACAGGCAAGTACCAAAGCAGCAGGTACAGATATACTGGGAGCTATAATTACAACCTACACACAGATGGCCCAGGCCATAGGGTCATTTTCCCCCTGAAAGCAGCAGTGGGATTCAACAGCCCCAGGTGACTGAGCAGACTTTTTAAAGATCCCACTGCACACTTACTGATATGAGGAAGAGGTGCCCTGAAAATTGTCTGCTTACCTAACTCTGGTCTGATCACTATGTCAGGCAGGGATCTTACAGTGTGGTCAAGACACAAAAAAATCTACAAAAACTTCTTCAAAGAAGATTCCACTTACCATAGGTAAGTGCATGGAACATGTCCATAGGTTCGTGGAACATGTGCACACTTATAGACAATACAAGATCCAATAGACCTGAAAGATGAACAGCTCCTGTTGCAAGAGAACTCAACAGGTATCATAACCAATAGCAGCCCTGAGTGAAACAAGACTGGCAATTGAAAGTCAGTTTACTGAAGATGAGCTGGATACACATTTTTCTGGAGTGACCATAATGACGGGGAGCATTGTGAAGCTGGGGTAGGTTTGCAATCAAAACTAATCCAGTCAACAAGCTTGAATGCCTGTGAAAAGGAATGAATGACAGGCTCATGACAATGTGATTGCCACTTCCAGGAACATGCCATGCCACCATTATCAGTGCCTGTGCTCCCAACATGATGAGCCCTTAAGTTAAAGAAAAATTTTATGAAGACCTGGAGGCTTTTATCATCAATGTACTTAAAGAGAACAAGGTTATAATTCTGGGTGACTTCAATGCTAGAGTAGCCTAGGACTACCAGACATGGCAGGGAGCCCTTGGGAGGAATGGAGTTGGAAATAGCAGTAGCAATGGTGACTCAGTACTGAAGACTTCCACATCTCACAACCTCAACACAAACATTGTCATATGTTTACCTAAACACAATAAATCTTCCTGAATCCACCCTCATAGCAAACAATGACATCTAATAGACTATGTGATTATAAGAAGAGACAGAAGGATGTGAGAGTGACAAAGGCAATGTGTGGTGCAGTGTGCTGGACTTATTCCTCTCCAAACTAAATATTCACCTTCAACCAAAGCAGCAGCTCCAAGGCAAAATGACTACTAGAAGAATTAAGGTCAAGAGATTAGAGTGTCTCTCTGAGCATAAACCATTTCTTGCTAACTTGGAGGGAAAGCTGAGTCAATAGACAGTTGGCAACAGCAGAGCAGAAAAAGAGTGGGCAGCTTTCAGATATCTGTATAGAGCACTGCCTTGCTCATCTGGGTCAGAACACTTACAAACATCAAGATGGGTTTGATGAAAATGATGGAAAAATACAGCTGTTAAACAAAAAAACGAGAACTCCACAGGATTTACCAGCATCATAGTTCGTCCATTTCTAAGAAGGCAGCATTTAATCCCATCAAAAGTAAAGTACAAGTGAAGCTTAGAGAGATTCAAGACTCAGCTCAGGAGGAAGGCAGTCATGAGGACTTAAGGAAAATTATATTGAAATTTGGTTACCCACGGAAGTTCATCAGTAGTGTATGTCAATTTCATGATGGCATGCTTACCCGGGTTTTGGATAGTGGGTGATGCACTCTAGATTTCCCCATCACCAGTGGAGTGAATCAAGGATGTGTCCTTGCTACTATGCTTCTTCGTATGATGTTTTCAGCCATGACAATGAACATAACATGAAGGTCAACTACCAATGCTACTGGTAAATTCTTCAGTTTGAAAAGTCTACAAGCCAAGGTCAAAGTGGAGGGAGTGCTGGTGCATGATCTTCTGTTTGCAAATGTGCCCTCAATGCAGTCTTTGAAGCTGAGATGCAACAAAGTATGGATAAATTCTCTGTTGCTTGTGCTAATTAGTTATGGCAAATGGAGAAGTTTGAAGTATTGTAGACAAGTTCACTTGCCTTGGCAGTTGCCTTCCAAGGAGGTACACACTGATAATGAAGTTGACACACAGATTACCAGCACTAGCTCAGTTTTGGGAAGGCTCCAAAAACAAGTGGGGGGGGGGGGGGGGATTCAGATGGATTTACAAGTGAATTCTACCAAAGATTTAAGGAACAATTAATTCCTATTCTACATAAAAATAGGAGAAGAAGGAGTTCTACCAAAGTCCTTTAATTACACAAAACATGGTGCTGATATCTGAACCAGGAAGAGCCAAAGCAAGGAAAATTATAGACCAATCTCCCTAATAAACATTGATGCAAAAATCTTAAATAAAATTTTATCAATGAGATTTCAGCAAATTATTACTAGAATACACTGTGATCAGGTAGGATTTATACCAAGTAGGCAAGGATAGTATAATATTAGGAAAACATCAAAAATAATTGAACATATCAATAGCAAAACCAAGAGAAATCCTGTGATTATGTCAATTGATGCTGAAAAATCCTTTGATAAAATTCAATATCCATTACTATTAAAAATTAGAAAGTTTAGGAATAAAAGGAGTTTTCCTTAAAATAATAAGTAATATCTATCTAAAACCATCATAAATATTATGCAATGGAGATAAACTCAGAGCATTTCCAATAAGATCAGGGGTGAAACAAGGATGCCTATTTTCACATTACTATTCAATATAATTTTAGAAATGTTAACTCTGGCAATAAGAGAAGAAAAAGAAATTGAAAGAATAAGAATTGGCAACAAGGAAGCAAAGCTTTCACTCTTTGCAAATGATATGATGCTATACTTAGAGAAACCAAGAAAATCATCTAAAAAATTCCTCAAAACAATTAACACATTCAGCAAAATAGCAGGATATAAAATAAGCCCACACAAAGCATCAGCCCAAGAACAAAGATGGAGAAATTCCATTTAAAGTAACTATAGGGGGCGGCTAGGTGGCACAGTGGATAGAGTACTGGCCCTGGAGTCAAGAGGACCTGAGTTCAAAGCCAGCCTCATACACTTAATAATTACCTAGCTGTGTGGACTTGGGCAAGCCACTTAACCCCATTTGCCTTGCAAAAAACCCTAGAAATAAAAAATAAAAATAAATAAATAAGCAAACAAGTAAATAAATAAAGTAACTATAGGCATCACTAAATACTTGGGAATCTACCTCTCAAGACAAACTCAAAAACTGTATGAACACAATTATAAAGAACTTCTCATCCAAATAAAGACAGATCTAAATAATAAGGGAAATGTTAATTGTTCATGCTTAGGTAGAGCTAATATAATAAAAATGACAGTTCTACCCATATTAAATTACTTATTCAGTGCTATATCAATCAAACTACCAAATAATTTTTTTACAGAGCTAGAAAAAAAATAGTAATGAAATTCATCTGGAGCAGCAAAAGATTAAGAATAGCAAGGGAACTGATGAAAACAAATGTTGAGGAAGGTGAGCTAGCTCTACCAGATCTAAAACTATACTTTAAAGCAGCAGTCATCAAAACCAAGGGGTACTGGTTGAGAAATAGAGAAATGGATCAGTGGGTTAGAATAGGTACAAAAGAAACTGCCGTAAATGACTACAGCCATTTCCTATTTGACATAACCTAAGACATTAGCTTCTGGGATAAGAACTCACTTTTTTAAGAAAATCAACAGGAAAATTGAAAAATGGTTTGGCAAAAGCTAAGCATAGACCCACATCTCACACCCTATTCCAAAATAAGGTCAAAATGAGTACCGGATTTAAACATAAAAGTTGACACCACAGATAATTTAATTGACCAAGAAATACTCTATCTATTTGATCTATGGAAAGGGTAAAATTTATGACCAAACAAGAAATAGAATATATTATAAATTGCAAAATGAATGATTTTGACTATATTAAATTAAAAATATTTTGTATTAATAAAAATCAATGCTGCCAAAATTAGAAGGAAAGCAGAAAACTGAGAAACAATCTTTACAACTAGGAATTCTGATAAAGATCTCATTTCTAAAATATATAGAGAACTGCACCAAATATATAAGGTTGCAAATCATTCCCTAATTAATAAATGATTAAAGGCTATGAATAGACAGTTTTCAAATGAAGAAATTTAAGTTATATATAATCATATGAAAAAATGCTCACAATCATTATTGATTAGAGAAATGCAAATTAAAGCAACAAAGAGGATTCACTCATGCCTATCAAAATGCCTAGGATAACAAAAAGGGAAAATGATCAATGTTGGACCATTTATGGGAGGATTGAGATATTAATGCATTGCGGGTAGAGCTGTGAACAGATCCGACCATTCCAGAAAGCAATATGGAACTATGCCCATAGAACACTACAAACGTTCATTCCCTTTGATCCAGCAATTCCAATTCTAGGCCTCTACCCAGAAGAAATCATAAAAAATGGGGAAAGTCCCACATGTTCCAAAATATTCTTGGCATCTCTTTTTGGAGTGGCAAAGAATTGGAAATTGAGGGGATGTCCATCCATTGGGGAATGGCTAAACAAGTTATAGTACATGAAAATTATGGAATGCTATTGTTCTATAAGAAACCATAAATGGTTGGACTCATATATTCATAGTATCTTATATATTTACAGGATCTGATGCTGAGCAAAGGGAACAGAACCAAGAGAACATTGTGCACATTAACAGCAACACTGAGTTGATCAACCTTGATAGAAGTAGCTCCTCTCAGAAGTTCAGAGAACTAGGAAAACTCTATTAGATCAGCTATGGACAGTGGTATCCCCATCCAGAGG